>NC_057795.1:551641492-551652374 GCF_018294505.1 Triticum aestivum | reverse complement strand
GCGAAGGGGGAGGGGGATCCAAGCTTAGGGACGCGCTTGTCCGAAATGTAGGGTAAGTTACCAGCGTACCCCCACCGGTTTTGACACCACGACATGGAGCTTCATTTCCAGGTGATGGGTAGAAGGGGGATTTCGCATGTCTGGGCTGCAGGAGCGATTTCGGATGAGGAGGGAGTTCTCGCGCGCGTCCAAATTTGGGATAACAAGGCGCGGCACGGGTTGAAGAAGCGGGAGTTTCAAAGCAGGTGAGACAAAAGATACTCGAGCTTGAAAATTTCGGGATAACAAGGTGCGGATTCCTTGTTCGGCAGAACAAACTTAACGTGTAAAAAAAGTCATACAAGACACAAGAGAATCATGTCCCCTTTTACTATATTGCTATAGATGCCATTGAAAAAACTACAAGTAAAATGTAAAAAAAATCGGGAGAACAAGATTACCCTGCATAGTACCAAATCGATTCGCACTTCCCTCAACAATAAGAAAAAACAAATCAATTCCCACCAAAGAAAGAGTAATGTCCCTTTTATATGATTACAGATGCCTTGATCTTGAATTTCAATTTTGGAATCCACATTATGTTGAATTCGAATATATCATTAGGTGACCTTGCGGTTTAATAATTGATGTAGTCGTACATTTTGATCTTCCATCATATATGAACATTTTACTCCACCATGTGAACATATATATTGTCGTCTACCATATGGACTAAATTTGAATCAATTTTCCTTATTTGAATACGATTGTTGTCAAGTTATACAATAATTTAAATATTATCTTGATAACAAAAAGACATGCATATAACAGTAATCATATTTCACTATGAACTACATGTACCATACGCTCTCCAATTCAAATATCTTTATCCATTTTATGTTGAATTCAAATTATAGTACATTATTGGTCTAGGTAGCGAGATGTTCGGGATAATCTAAACCCTGTTTTCATACGTATAATTTTTGGCCGAATTGGGACAAGTTTTGGTATAAGCCTCTTGCAAAACCGGAGATTCTCTCAACAAGCCTCGTGGTTCTGAGAGGGAACGTGTCACCTTTGTGTGCGAAATGATATATGCTGCCTCCCCCCTGATTTTATTTACAGAGGAAACATAGAACTATATGAGTGCCCTGTTAAATTTTGGAACTATTTCGGGTTCATTTGGCCTTTTTATACATTAATTGAGTTTCTGGACTTTTAATGTGCATAATCTAAATATGAATTGCATGCACATGCTCCGGTGCACCAAAGTGGGTTGAAAAATCACATGTGTGACCTTGGTTGAATTTCTAGGTCCCATGGAAGAAATGAGAATGAAATTGAAACATCTGGGCGTCATGACTCTGCCGAGAACATCGAGAAAGTTAGATTTTAAATTCATGTAAATCCAAAACTCGGCTGGAAATCATGAAACTTGGCATGGTATCATGTCATGGCACTAACATGTTGTGGTAAAAAATTGGGCCGATTTGGAAGCTCGTGGTTCTAAGAGGGAACGTGCCACCTTTGAGTGTGAAACGATATACGCTGCCCCCCCCCCCCACGCCCTTGAGTTTCTTAACAAAGGCAACATAGAACTACATTGGTGCCATGTTAAATTTTGGAATTATTCCGGGTTTGTTTGTCATTTTTTATACATTAATTGAGTTTCTAGTCATTTAATGTGCATAAGTCAAATTTGAACTACAAGCACATGCTCTCGTGCACCAAAGTTGGTTGAAAAATCACATTTGTGTCCTCGGGTGAATTTCTAGGTCCCATGCAAGAAATGAGAATAAAATTAAAACATCTGGGCATCATGGCTCGGCTGAGAACATTGAGAAACTTGGTTTTAAAATTCTTGTAAATCCAAAACACGTCTGAAAATCGTGAAACTTGGCATGGATGTCATGTCATGGTACTACCATGTTGTGGTAAAAAAATGGCCGAATAGGAACAGATTTTGGTATAAGCTTCTTGCAAACCGAAGCTTCTCTCAAGAAGGCTCGTGGTTCTGAGAGGGAACGTGTCACCTTTGAGCGCGAAACGATATACGTTGTCCCCCTTGAGTTTATTTACAACGGCAACATAGAACTACATGAGTGCCCTGTTAAATATTGGAATTATTCCGGCTTCGTTTGTCCTTATTTACACATTAATTGAGTTTTTGGTCATTTAATGTGCATAATTCAAATTTGAACTACAAGCACGTGCTCCCGTGCACCAAAGTTGGTTGAAAAATCACATTTGTGTCCTCGGGTGAATTTCTACTCCCATGCAAAAAATGAGAATAAGATTCAAACATCTGGGCATCGTGGCTTGGTCGAGAACATTGAGAAACTTGGTTTTAAAATCATGGAACTTGGCATGGTGTCATGTCATGGTAGTACCATGCCGTGGTAAAAAAATTTGGCCGAATAGGAACAAATTTTGGTATAAGCTTCTTGCAAATCAGAGCTTCTCTCAAGAAGGCTCGTGGTTCTGGGAGGGAACGTGTCACCTTTGTGTGCATAATTCAAATTTGAAATACAAGCACATGTTCCAGTGCACCAAAGTTGGTTGAAAAATCACATGTGTGTCCTCGGGTAAATTTCTAGGTTCCATGCAAGAAATGTGAATGAAATTCAAAATTCTGGGCGTCGTGGCTGGGTTGGAAACATTGAGAAACTTAGTTTTTTAATTCCTGTAAATCCAAAACACGCATGAAAATAATGAAACTTGGCTTGGTGCCATGATATGGCACCAACATGTTGTGGTAAATTTGCAGTCCGATTTGCGAAGGCGCACACATTAACAATCAACAAAGTCATTTTGGAACAAGTGTTGTCACGTTACAATCGGAAACACAAGTGTTATTGAAACCGTGGGCGTTCTACTTACTAGTACCATTTACGTGCCGCCACACGTCCCCATTTTTTATTAGCTAGGAGGTGCCGTGCAGGGTAGCTATTTGAGTACAAGAGGCGTGCGATCAGACCCCTACGCGTGCTTATCGGGAGGAGAGCCCTTTGACCTCCATCTGCCGTCCACCTCTCTCCCAAGGTCTCCATTAATGGCGCCCGAGCCTCTGTTTAATGGCGTGGCTATGTCTCATTCAACTGAGATTTAAGAGAGAAAAAAGAAAATCTGAAAGCACGGATCTTGATGTAAGATCCGACGGACCTATATAGCATCTACTGCGACTTATAGCAAGACTGATGAATATATAAGGACGATTTTTTTTATCAAAGAAGGGCTTGCCCCTTCCGATTTTCATTACTGAAAACCACCACAATTCACAAGAAGTTCAACACAAATCCAGTCTAACACGAAGGACTAAAAGCTACTCCCTCCGTCCCATAATATAAGACGCTTTTTGACACTAGTATAGTGTCAAAAAACGTCTTACATTATGAGACGGAGGGAGTACCAGATTGAAATCGCAACATCCCAAGAGGCCAACAAAGGCCAAACATCCACGCTAGAACCCAACATTTCACAACCGACGACACAATCCACATCCTAAACCGATTATTACATCAAAAGAAACCAGGAAACTGAAGGAAGCCCAACAGCAACTAGAAGAACAGCAACGCCAGGGTCGCCACAACAAGAGTTTTCTTCATTCCAGCCTCGCAACATTGATCTTCCACAGAAAGATAAGGATGATTAATTGTCTTACATAATTAGAAAGATAATTAAAAAAGCCACATGCGGCTACGCCCAAAATACACAAGGGCAAAAGAAGAAGGAAGACAAGGATCTGGCTCGCTGATCTCTACTTTCTTGATGCGTTGCTGCAGGCCGCGGGAACTAGTCTCCGCGGCGAGCGGCGATGAGCTCTTTCGTGTCCTCAAGACGCTGCTTGAGAATATCCACAGATTCCTCCACCAGCCTTTGGCGCTCGTTGTGGAGCATGTCATTCTCGTCCATAAGTTTCTTGACGATGACGTCGGTCCTCTTCAACAAGGCACTGGTCTCCTCCTGCTGGTCTGCACTTCGGACGATCTTCTCCCTCAGTAGGTCGCGCTCGGCCCGGAGCCTCTCATTGGCCTCCCTTAGTTGCCGGATGACGCCGGTAGCCTGTTCAAACGAGGCTTTCACGTCGTCCTACAACCTCGCCAAGCCGGAGACCTGATCCATGTAGCTATGGACGCTCGCATGCATGCGCCTGTAACAGTCGTTGCCTGCCCGCGAGAAATTTTCCCAGGCCTCCGCGGTGCGGCAGGACATCTTTGCTGCATTCGTGGCGCGGCGGGACATCTCTGCTGCTTCCGCGGCACGGCCGGACTAGTCTGCTGCATCGACGGCGCGGCGGAACCTCCGTGCTACTTCAGCGGCGCGGCGGGACCTCTGTGCGGCTACTTCCGCGCGGTGGGACATGTCGGCTGCTCTCGCAGCGAGGCGGGACATCTCTCGTGCTTTCGCTTCCATGATCGCCTCTCCCTGGTGGCAATCTCTCGACCCAGAACTCACGCTGGCCATGGCAGACGCAAGGGAAGGATGCTGAATGACTTGTTTGTTTTTGTGGATGAGGAGTTGAGGAGGAATGTGCAGTCATCTTGGCATACTAGTATTTATAACCGAGTACTAATACGCTCCTAAGTGGGAAACCGTTTAGGTTGTGATAGGTGTGAACAGGTTTGGAATTCAATATAGCGTGGTACTAATACGCTCCTAAGTGGGAAACCGTTTAGGTTGTGATCGGTGTGAACAGGTCTGCAATTCAATATAGCGTGGAGTAATTTGGAAAATGTGACGCACTAAACCTATCTCCCGGGACTTCTCGCACGCACCATCGTGCCACCCACAAAAACTTGTACTCTGAGTTTAGTAGTACGTTATACAGGAAGAGAAGAGGTGCACGCATGCACTCGTCCTCTCACACACGCATCTATTTTTTCTCGAAAAGGAGGATGATGACCCCCGACCTCTGCATCTGGGAGTCACACACACATCTGTAGCTACGAATTGTAGTGTTCTCAACCATCCGATTGGCTCTATCATGGATGTACCTATATACTAAAACATGTCTAGATACATCTATATTTTGACAAATGGAAGGCATGTATTGTGGAACGGAGTGAGTGCTTGTCATCAAAATGGATAAAAAGGGACGTATCTAGAACTAAAATATGTCTACATACATCTCCTTTTATCCATTTTGATGACAAGTAGTACTTCTTACCCAAAGGAACTTTATATCCAACAGACACAAAATATCCGTTCGACTGTTGGAAATTACTGATCTGATGTCGAAGTAATTGCTGCATCGCCACCAAAACCCACCATTTCTTAAGCTAAAGTAGACCAAGGTAATCCCTATATTACATATTACTAAGATAAACAGAAGGCACTGTCGAAACATTTAGGACGTGAGCTTGTCAATCTGAATGTGGAGGGACACAAGCTTAGCCCTGGCCAACAGCTTGGGCGGAACTGTCAAGAAGGTCAGCTCCTGCACGTCGACATCGTCGGGATCCTTGCTGCTTGTCACCTCCATTTCCACCTTGACGGCGTCGGTCGTGCCTTTGGGTTCCCCCAGCGGTCCGTTCGCCCACAGCTTGGCCAAGTAGTGCGGCAGTGGGGATGCCCCCGCTCTGATGCAGACGACCGACACGGCGATAGGCGCGCCGATGTCGAGCATGCTGCCAACCAAGAAAAACATGCGGCGGTCCTCCTCTGCGAACAGCAAGAGCCGTGGCTCCGACAGTGGCACTTGCAGCTGGAGCACCTTGCCATACTGGATCTTGTGCACAGGCATGGGATGCGCGGTGCTGATGTGGTGGTAGAGCGCCGGCGGCGGGCCTTCGTAGCCGCAGACGGGCACGGGGCATTTGCAGGGCGCGAGCAGACACACGCTCTGGTGATCGGCGAGCTTGTGGTAAGTGACGTAGAGCCCACAGCCTTCGTGCGGGCACTCCACCCTCAACGACAGCGTCCCCCGCCGTGTTCCGCACGTCGAAGCCACCACCGCGCTCGCACTTCTGGCACTGCCGCTCGTTCCCGGGGCGCTTGACGCGGCAGTCCGCGCAGGCCAGGTGCCCTTCCTTGCACTGCAGAAATCAATCGAACAACACATCAATCAAGAAACCTGCACCTTGCTCAATCAGCCGAATGGATGAGGTGTATTCGAACCTCATACACTGGAGGCGTCAAGGGGCGGAGGCACAAGGGGCAGTGGAGCACGGTGAGGTCCATCGAGACCTTAGTGAGCTCCCTCGTCGGTTCATGTTCCCTCTGCATGATCTCGCCCTCCTCGTGCACAACCATCTCTCGCTTGGGCCGGGGCATTACAAAGCTTTACCGTCACATATTTTATACTCTGCGCATAACTGTCCTCCCGCATACCAAGGAAGGCAGTAGTTTGAGTTTTCTGGACAAATTTGCCCCTGCGCATGAGTAAGCTACATAAATATCGATAGTAAATGCGCATGTAATGGTTGGCTGGTCCTCCTTCCTTTTCGCTTGAGTTGGCTTCCCCAGACGGTCAAGCCGCATCCGGCGCTGCACGCATTTGCCTGTAGCCATTTTCTGCTTTGGAAACTGGCGCGATTAATGGGGGCAGAACTAATCGAGCGGGGGCACAGATGGAAACCAACGCGGACGCGCAGACTAATCTGAGAAAAACAAGAAAAAGTTATACGCAAAGTAAAAGGAATCGGAGGGAGTACTACTTCAAGGTGCATTAAATCAACAATGCAAGTATCAAAAGGAGAGTCACGGCATGCATGCATGCATTATAATTAATGCATCGGTAACCCTAAATTATTGAAATATATCGAGTGCGGTGCTTTGATGTGTCGCGTCAACTTGTACATCAACGAGAAGTTTGATTATCCTCTCCCTCGCGGACTTAACTGCACCTGCCTTTGGCTGTATGACAGGTTAGCCACACACCTGTCAGGCCCACCTATCATACACGCAAAGACAGGAGCGTCCCTCCCTCGCCCATGAGCGTGGTGGCTGGCAAGACTAGGAGAAGCTTTTGCTACACGCTCTCCCTCCCGCACGCGGTGGACATGCAGCAGTTCAATCGTTGTCAGATGGCCAGAAGCGTACTGTAGTACTCCTCCAGTGCAGTAGTACACCATCATTGTTCGACTTCCCAAAGAGGCGAAGAGCCAAGCGCAGCCCGGACGCTTGTGCGGCAGTTTCATGTGTAGAGTAGTCTAGATAGCGTGTACCGTGCATGTAAGCTTAAAATCGTTGGGGTCGGCTCCATGCTATGTGGCCGTCTTGAAGTTTTTTTTAAAATTAAAATAGTCTTCTGGCCCTACCTGTCACCCTGGTGATTGTAGTTTGCATGCTCATCTGGTCAAGACAGGAATATATATTTTAATTTGTTTTTTTTTTCAAAAAGGGGGACTCCCCGACCTCTGCATCAGAACAATGCATATGGCCACATATATGTTAATTTGTGGTGGGTAAATGTTAGAGGTTGCAGCAAATATATTGTACATTGCGGGTCTTTCAGCCAAGTTTAGAGGCAAGCATGTGGGGCCAGTGCTATGATGTGTCGCGTCAACTCGTAGAATGAGGAGAAGCTTGATTTTACTACACGCCTTCTCCCTCGCCCATGCGCGCTATTGCTCGCAAACGAGGACAGGCTTTTGCTTAGTAGTACTTCTACAACAAGCTATCCGTCCCGCTCGCGGTGGACGGACATGCAGCAGTGGATTCGACACTGTAGAAGCAGTAGTAGTAACATCATTGTTCGTCTTCTCAAAGAGGCGAAGAGCCAAGCGCAAACCGAACGTTGCAGTTGCGAACTTGGAGCGCGCATATAGCTAGGCTCTTGCATGAGACAAAATTGCTATGTGAGCCCACTATTGTACTAGTACGTACAACTACTTGCTAGTATAGCCCTGTAAACCAGAAAGGAGTATTTGCCCTTCTAGAGATTTCAACAAGTGACTAGACTACACCGAGACGGAGTACATATGGAGCAAAATGAGTGAATCTGCACCGTAAATAAATACGTACTAGTTCTATCGTTTTCCTCTCCGGGGTGCACAATATTGAGTATACTGACTAGTCTCTTTTTGACATGCATTTACATTTTTTTGACACAGTACAGACACAAGCGCTCATATACACGCGCATACACTCACCCCTGTGAATGCACACACGCACGATACTATCATCTTGAAATTTACGAAGTCACCATAGGCACCTCGTCGTCGACGGGTCCATAGGTGCTTGAATGCCAAGGAGGAAGAGGGTAGCGGTTCCCGAGATGTTGAATGGTCAATGATGCATCCTCAATTACATGCAGAGGGAATTAATTGGAGAAGCAGACTAGAGCCAGCACGATGTGAATGCAACAGAGTTTGTACTCTCATATAATAAAGGCGCCCCACCACTCCAATCCATCTACTCCCAAGTCTCTGCGCAACACTGCTCACTCCAATCGAAGACCAAGTGACCAGAAGCCACAAGCACCTATGGAGGCGATGGACGCGAGCGGCAGTCGGCTGTGCCAAATCATCCAAGGCGCCGGCCTGCGGCCCCGCACCATGCAGCATTTCCAGATGGTGATGGCGACCGCAGGCATCGTAGCCCTCGCCGACGCCGGCTTCGCCTCTCGCATGGACGACATGATGGTCAACTCCATCCGCAAGTTCACCGCCGTCAAGAAGCGCGCGGACGACCTTGCCGTACTGCTCCAGCCCGCGTGCCCAGGCTCGTCATTGCCCGCCACCCTCATCGGCCTACATGGTGACGAACTCTTTCAAGCCCTGGTGGCCCTGCAGGTGCCGGAGGTCGTGATGAAGAATGTGCACCTCGAGGCCGCGCTCGCCGCGCAGCGCCTCGCCATGCAAGAAACCGTCGACCTGCACATCCACGTCTACATACGCCACTACAATGCAAGCGAGGACAGAAAGACATTGGCCTTCTTCCAGCGGGTGGAATCTTTGGACGACATTGTTCAGAAGCACGTCGACCTGGCCACGAAAGCCGTTGCTACTTAGGCGCCGTTCAGTGGGCCGGCGCCCTGAGTCGAGGAGGTGAACGTCATCGATGGATGCATCTCTTCTTCTTGCCTCCTATAACCAGCACTGCATCGCCTCATGGCCTTAATGTTTTATTAGTATAGTACTCCCTCCGTTCCCAAATATAAGTCTTTCTAAAGATTCCAGCAAGTGACTACTACATATGGAGCAAAATGAGTGAATCTACACTCTAAACTATGTCTTCATACATATGTATGTTGTATTCCATTTGAACTAGTATCTAAAAAGGCTTATAGTATTTATGAACAGAGGGAGTATATGGCATTTTTTATTCCAGTCATAATGTTTTCACTGTGAGTTGGGGCCGCAGTTGAGCAAACCCACCCCACCCAGCGGGCGTCGGCCGAGTTTAGAATTACAAGAGAGAAACGAGGGAGGAGAGCTAGCTGTAGCACGAACGCTGTTGTTAGATGGGACTTGTGTTTATAGAATAGGAGTACTGAGCACTCAGCTCGCAAAAAAAGGAGTACTGAGCACTCAGCTCGCAAAAAAAAGGAGTACTGAGCACTCGTGCCTCTTTTTTTTTGAGGAAAAAATTAGTCGTGTGTCTAGTACCACTAGTTGGGTGCGTGCGACCTATAGCTGTCATCACTTTAGGTCTCCTTTTCGAACCGCGGCTATGCTTCACAGTACATATTTTTTCACGCATTTATCCTCCTATATGTACTCCTAGGCTATTTCCACATGCTCCCATTCGCTGACATGTGGGACATAGAGCATCTGGGTCATAGTGCATGCACGACTCAGAGCATATGCCGGGGTACTTTACATTTCAGACCTCACGAATTACATGCAAACCCCCCGTAGAAGAATAAATAAATCAATGAATTACTACATGAAACCGGATTATTTTCATGGAAATCGGAGCACGTTCATTAAATTTTGGACATAACACGTTTATAAAAAATGACCGGACCTAAACCAGTCTAAGGGCCTCTTTGATTTTACCCGAAAAAGGGCCTCTTTGATTCACAGGATACTGAAAACACAGGAATGGGGAAAGTATGATGGCGATGAACCGAGACGAGGAGAACTCTAACTCAGTTAGAGGTTAGAGTTAGATTCTAACCCTGAACTAACTCTAAACCAAAGAGGTGTATGGATGGCAGGCTTAGATTGAAAATAAATGCTCTATCTCAATCATTTGACTACTTTGGACCCTATTTTTAGTCAGACTAAAATAAGTCCCTTGGATCCAAGCACCCTCTTGGTGTGGCCGGCTCTTCTGTGACCTCCTCCCGCTCACAATTGACATAAACGAACCATCTATACAAATCAAGCATGCAAAACATGATAATTTTTACTTTGTCCATACAAATGAGATATCCCACTTAAACATACAAGTTGTCAATCAAGCTTCAGAAAATAAAAAAAACACTTCATGAAACAAAGAATGAGCTAACTCATCACGGAAGTCATTCACGATAGGGAGGGAGCCCGGAGCCCCTCACGCACCGAGGGAGGAGCTCGCCATCGTCGCTCTGGAGGAAGGCTCTGTAGATCCCAAGCCCCGGGAACCCCTCCGACGCCGGCCCTTGCGAGTTGAGGTCGACACCGGCATGGGTAGCAGGTCTGCTTGCCGCCGACTAGGAACTTAATCTTTGGGCCTCTAGAAATAATGCAAGCCTGTAACTAAAATACCTAGAAAGGTGAACTGAATCTTTGGGCCTCTAGAAATAATGCAAGCCTGAAACTGAAATACCTCGAAAGGTGAAATGAATCTTTCGGCCTCTAGAAATAATGCAAGCCTGAAACTTAAATACCTAGAAAGGTGAATTGAATCTTTGGGCCTCTAGAAATAATGCAAGCCTAAAACTGAAACACCTAGAAAGGTGAACTGAATCTTTGGGCCTCTAGAAATAATGCAAGCCTGAAACTGAAATACATAGAAAGGTGAACTAAATCTT
>NC_057795.1:551629671-551641119 GCF_018294505.1 Triticum aestivum | reverse complement strand
AACTGAATCTTTGGGCCTCTAGAAATAATGCAAGCCTGAAACTCAAATACCTAGAAAGGTGAACTGAATCTTTGGGCCTCTAGAAACAATGCAAGCCTGAAATTGAAATACCTAGAAAGGTGAACTGAATCTTTGGGCCTCTACAAATAATGCAAGCCTGAAATTGAAATACCTAGAAAGGTGACCTGAATCTTTGGGCCTCTAGAAAGATTTATTACCTCCTCAAGCAGCATCAAACAATTCCATGCGTGCACTGCAAATCTATAGCAAGTTTGATCAGGATCTACTTTTCCAAATCAGAATTAGTGCTAGAGAAAGCAAGATCAATGATATGGCCGTGAGACAGAGAAGGAACGAACAAACTCACCCCTCTCGTGACCTCCCTGGTAGATGCGCCGCCGCCGCGCACGACAGAGGGAGAAAAACGACTGGTGAAGGGGGAGTGGGGCGACCTTCGAAGGTCGGAGGGAGAGGGAGGCCGGAGTAGGGCGGCGGAGGCCCGAAGGAGAGGGCGGCCGGAGGAGAGAGAGGGCAAGCAACGCTTGGGAGGGCGACCCTATGGGGAATAGAGAGGAGTCGTGCGAGAGGGGGGGAGCGATCTGGTGCGGGCAGATGAGATTTTTTTAGAGGAGAGATCTGGTACGGACAGGTGAGATTTTTTTTAGTTCTCTTTTAGTGGGCCCGAGGATAACTAACCCAATTAGAACCTCTCCACCAGGCTAGTTTTTTTAGCTGGGTTAGAGCAAACTAGCTCAAACTAACCCCTCTTGTTTCAATAATTTGAGGCTATTTCAACCCAAACTAGCTCTAACTCAGGGATCCAAACAAAGAGGAGTGTTACTGTACATACTATAGTGTGGACCATAGCACATTGTTTTTTATGGCCATATCACCACATTGTTTTCCACTGCTGGTTCACTAGGCTACCGTGGTTTGCACGGCTGGTTCACTGGGCTGCCGTGGTTCGCACTCCTCCGACCTGAGCAGTACTCCCTCCGTTCCTAAATATAAGTCTTCGTAGATATTTCACTGTGGACCACATACGGATGTATATAGATGCATTTTATGTGAATATTCACTCATTTTTCTCCGTATGTGGTCCATAGTGAAATCTCTCCAAAGACTTATATTTAGGAATGGAGGGAGTAGTATAGTACTAGTATATACCGCATCATTCTTTGCTCCTTCTTACTACTCCGACATGCGGGAGAGCCAGCATCCGGGTCGACGTGTCATGCACCAGATTAGAGCGCGGAACGGAAGGGGGCATCACCCCGGTCGGAGCGCCAGTAATTCATGACTATAGTGAGTGGTCATATCACAAGTCTTTCCAGCAGTAACGCATCGTCAAATCGCACAGCCCCACTCGCTCACCCTCCTCGCCTCTCTGTCAAACCGCCTACCCGAAAACTGCCGCGCGTACTGCCAGGGAAAAGCCCCGCCCTCAACTTTTAACTACACGAAAATAGTTCGAGCTTGTTTGTTCTATATAAATACATTACTTACTGTATGTTTATTCACCCGTGGGGTTGTTCAATGAATGGAGGGGCGGGGAGCACAAGTGAACAATACTGTAGTACTACCTTCGTCCTGGTTTATAGGTCCCCTTCATAGTTTGTGCCAAATTTTGACCGAAGATTTAACTAACAAAATATTAATGCATGTCAATAAAAATTATATCGCCGGATTCATATTTGAACATAGTTTCTAATGATATAATTTTTTGTGACATGCAAGAACATTTTGCTAGTTCAATCTATGGTCAAAATTTGACACGAAATACAATGGGGACCAATAAACCAGGACGGAGGTAGTAGTAAGTAGGAGTCGTAGAGTAGTCACCTTAAATAGAGAGTTTCTTGTCTTTAATGCCACGTACACAAATTGAAACGCTTGTTGTGGAGAGAAAAAAGATAATCACTCCACTATATATGGACGCAGGGGCCTGAGCGCTTGCTTTACTAGGGTTGCTCTCTTCATTCTCTCATCCTCTCCAGATATAAACAAGACAGCGGTAGCGACATTTTCTCTCTGCTCACCGCTGGTCACTGATCCGGCCAGATCCCTTCGGCCGGTGTGTGTAGAGGACTAAAAGGTGCATCGTTCACACGGTCATCGCTGCCGAGGGAGGAAACCCACAGCTGCCGGAGGGGCCCGATCCTCTGCCCGTGCCGTTCTCTCCGACACAGCACTGGCTCGGGAGGTCCTCCGACCCTTCTTCCTCCCTGTCGTATTGTCCGCAGATCCGACCTGCCGCCGCCGATATCCCGGTGACCCTCAGGTATAAGTTCTTCGAAAGCGGCCTTGCTCTACTGCCCCAGCTCCCCACGTGTCTGCATGTGCATCTTTTTCTACTCCCATCAGCTCTTCCAAAGCAACCTAAATTTTTAGTATTATTAGAGGTAAAGCTACTTCATGCATTCGAATCTAGGGCTTTGTTCAAACAACGAAGAAAGGGGGGAAAGTTGTAGCATGAATCTAGGACTTGATTCAAAGAGGAAATAATATGGTGAAAGTAGTAGAGACCGAATACCCAACCGGTCTCTTGGTTGAAAAGGGAAATAATGGGAAAATGCAGTACAAACTGGATAAGGAACAAATCTATTATTGGTTGAAAAAAGGATAGAAAGTGGCGGCTGGTGGACAAGTCAACAGAGTATGTCCAGGATTAGATTTGCTGCCATCACATAGTAAAAGGTCTCCAGGATTAGATTTGCTGCCCTCACATAGTAAAAGGTCTCAAGATTAGATTTGCTGCCCTCACATAGTAAAAGGTCTCAGGATTAGATTTGCTGCCCTCACATAGTAAAAGGTCTTAGGATTAGATTTGCTGCCCTCACATAGTAAAAGGTCTCTAGGATTAGATTTGCTGCCCTCACATAGTAAAAGGTCTCCAGGATTAGGTTTGCTGCCCTCACATAGCGTGAACAAGCTCAGCATCACCACTTTATGCCTCCTTGTAGGTACATTGTGCTGATGCATCCACTGTCGCATGTCCTTATACCAACCTTTTGCTGTTGTTAATGTAAGGGCGCATGTAAAATGAAGCAATCACACTATTACCTTAGGGACATGTCTAACCGGTGTTATTGTTAATCTAATGCCTCCAGTGATAAGATGCAATTAAACTGTGTTACAAATGGCACTCCTGCTGTTTTCCCCAGTATGATAAGTAAGTTGCTCCTTTACGCTGCTGAGTGTCGTAGTGTCCCCATGGTCCCATGCCCTTAAACCAACTCTTTAGCTGCTGTTGATTTACTATGTCTGGTAAACAAGCAATGCCACCATTAAAGTAATCCCATATATGAGGAATCTCATTGTTGATCGTAATGCTTCTGGTAACATGAAGCATTGCCGACGTTTTAAAATTTCTACTGTCCTTGCGTGATTGCCATGAACATAATTAAGATGCTTCTTTTCATTTTGTATATGTTTCGTATATTCTTATTGACCAGCAACTGTTTACTTTCTATCATTTTGTGCAGATAGGGATATCCATTTCACCTTGTTGCTATTGTGACCTGTTGGTGAACTGCACAAAACACTTTTTTTTGGAATGAGTGTCTTGTGCAGTTCAACTAAAATGTCACGTGGGCAACATCTCTAAATTTTGGTGGAACTGCACAAAATGGTGATTGGAGTTTCCAAAATCTCCGTCAAGTTCTGCTGGTAATCTCGTGCAACATTTATTAGCCTTTGCAAGATGGAGCCATCACTGTATCCATAATGGCACTTTATTTTAGTGGAACTGCACAAAAGGATAAGAAAATTATAGTTGCACCTTACATGAGCCGGACATCCAACCTTAATGTTCCTCAATTTTAGTGCAACTACTAAAGAAGAACCTACCAGCTCACAAGAGCAAGTACTTCTTGCTAGCTGAATGATGCAATCTTTGCTTCATTTCAGGTGAACCGCAGAAAAAGGCGCATGAATTGAATCATGGAACTCTAGGCAGACCTCATCCTAGTGGATCTGGAGGTTGAGTTCAAGGAGGCCTCTATTAAAGTGAAATCATGCTCTCTTGTCTCGTTGTTTGTGCTATGCAAACATGCTGTGCAAACGGGAATACTCAACTACAAATGTTGTGACAGTTAAGAGCATTCGCCAAGTTCTTCGATTGTATGACATGGCTAGCCAAGATGGATTTAATCCCGATATTCACTTTATCAAAAGGCTCTAATGGGTTGGTTCTGAATCTTGCAAGCTGGGAATCAATGAGATGTGTAGGCATCTTTGTTGTACTTATTATTTGAATTTTATTTGTTGGTTCTGAATCTTGCAAGCTGGGAATCAATGAGATGTGTAGGCATCTTTGTTGCACTTATTATTTGGATCTTATTTGCTGGTTCTGAATCTTGCAAGCTGGGAATCAATGAGATGTGTAGGCATCTTTGTTGTACTTATTATTTGGATCTTATTTGTTGGTTCTGAATCTTGCAAGCTGGGAAACACGGCATGATGATGCAGAGGACAACAACCATAACAAACAGTTCAAACTTGGTAGTATTATCTTTGTGAAAGTGCGACAAATGTGCTGATCGTGTGCGTCCTGAGAATAATAATTCTAATTGTTATGCATGTTGATCCCGTGGCACTGACAGAACGAGCCAATGCATTGCTTGTTTTAAGTATAAATTTCTATTAAAGCTAATTAAATTTAAGTAAAGAGACTACTAACTCCTGTTATTACAGTACCAATACACAGACCCGCTCGTGAACCGACGTGTGGCCGGAGTAGGTTTCTTAATGGAGGCGTTTGAATGCGCCGAGGGTGCATCTTCTGTCGGGCGTGCAGCGGACGAGGGAGGGGTAGTAACTGTTGTCGCCTGTACACACTCAGCTTACTGTTGAATCCAGTTCCCCAAGAGCTGAAAAACGAACTACTGCCGGTGCCTACACACTCGTTCACTCGAAGAGACTCCAATGGCGATCCGAGGGGTGAGCCTGCTGGATATGGACTTCAGCAAGGAGTTAGTTCACCGTTCAGTCCTATGGCTGCACCAAGTTGAATGTGATGTACACCAACGATATGGACTCGGTGAAGCTCTGCCTCGCCTCAGTCCTATGGCTGAACCAGGTTCTGGAGCATTCGCCCGTTTCATCGGCAGCGCCGACTGCACCTTTGCTATGGTGGAGAGAAGGAAGAACGTGACGATTCGACCATCTAGTGCAACAAGCTTGTCGACATCCAGAAGCAATACAAGATCATCAGCAATGGGCAGGAGAAGGACTCCATGGTTGACCTCGTTGAGACCATCATCGAACCCTGATACGCCAACATGAAAGAAGACGACCTGAACACATGGGAGGTACCTCTGAATCTAGCCTACATAACCTACGCGGCCAAGGACGCATACACATGCTACAACATGTACAGGCAGATCTTGGACATGAGGGCGTGTCTGCTTCCCGTAACCGACGAGTACACGGACAGCCGCAGCATCATGATCAAGCGTGCCAGGAAGGTCTAGATGTTGTACTTTATCTGTTTATAAGCACCTTTATCATCTGAGTGTTTCATGCATTAGCCTATGTGTCGTACTTATCTGTTTTGTTCGAAATATTTCTTTTAAGAACCCATTAACCTGATTGCTTTTTTAGTGGCTATTTGCTTATGTATGTAAACTAGTTCACTTGTCCGTAAAAAAAACTAGTTCACTCGGCTGCTGTGCTTTGAATCTCCTTCCTCCCAACATATTCCTCTCCTCAGGTGGACCCAGCAGGTCTCTGAATTTTCTCCCACTTTCTTTTTCGATGTAAACTGAGTTTTCTCCCAGTACTTTCCCCTAGAACCAACTCAACTGCCCCACGTCTAGCCTAAAAAATAATAATACCCCACGTACTATTAACTCATCAAATTAAAATGATATTTTATTTCGTAAGTTGAAAGTTCTTACAAAATAATAATAATAATTGTTGATATATAACTTGCCAAGTTAACTCCTAGTGATTGCGTAGCTTGCAAAGATTGTACTAACATGCAATCATGTGTTTATGTTTTTATAACATTTCTCCGTCTAGCCCAACATGATATTTTCACCCAGCCCAGCAAGTCCGCGGATTTCGAGAAAAATGCAAATGGGATTTAAACGGGCTGCATAGATGATACATCATTGTTTCACCCAGCCCACCAAATGGACTAAAAAAACAAATGGACTGGCTAACATGTGGGCCAGTAAGTCGAAGCCTAAGAAGGCGTTGGATTTACATCCAATGGCCGACATTCTTCTTCAATCTCTCGTCTTCTTCCTCCAGCGCTGCCGGAACCGCCTGCTCCAGCCTTCGGCGTCGAGCGGCGTTGTTTTGCGCTCCTCAGCGAAACGCTACCCCGCCGACGGGCAGGCCATCCCTCCACTCCCTACCTCCTGTTATTCTCTGCCGAGTGTAGGCCCACCCCGCACCCGAACCAGTCAAGTTTCCCACTCCTCTCCATCTGCGACTCCACTGCCGCGTCTTCCCCATCTCCGGGTCATTTTAGTCTGGGCCTTGCCATCGTCCACCGCCTCGGTGCGCTCGGAGCGGCGTGGTTAACATACGGGAGTCATCAGAAGAGGACTGTACATGGAGAGCCTGACGGCTGGGACCCACGAGGTCCATGGTCGCACGCAAGGAAAGTTCCTCCTTATTACGCACTGTACGTGCACTGTACATGGGAAGGGCTTCTGTATTTCACGAAAAAACGCCCCCCCGCTGGCAGGTCGGACCCACCAGCTATATCTTCGCACGCAAGGAAGTGCCTCCTTATTACGCACCAAAAAATGAATACCCCCTGCTAGCTGGGACCCACCATAGTGGGTGGCTGACTTGTGGGCCTACTAAGTTGACGAGCATGGAGGGCTTTCTCAACTTAGTCAATATGAACGATTCTAGCTCCAGTGACCGTACGATGTCCATCCAACGGCCATAGTGCTTCTTCAACCTCTGGTCTTCTTGCTCCAGCCGCCCAAAGCAGCGCCGGTCGTGCCGCATGCTCCTGCCTCTCGTGGCCGGCTATGATGCCGCGGAGGCCTCACCGCCCCCTACTACTCCTACCGCTAGCCCAGGGTATCCCTCTACTCACCCACACCCCCTGTTATTCTGCGGCGACAGCAGCCTCACGCCGCACCCGAACCAGTGAACCCTCGTACTCCTCTCCGCATGGGCATCCACTGCCACGTCTTCCCCGGCTCCGCGTCGTCCCTTCCTAGGCCTCACCGTCGTCCACCGCCTTGGTGCTCTTGGCGCGGCGTGGTCAATGTGGTCAACGACCGACTTCCATCAGAAGAGTACTATACGTGGAGAGGCTGACAGCTGGGTCCAAGGCCACAACCCAGTTTTTTTGTGATTTGCCAAGTAAGTTGCTTTGTCAGGCCTGTTGGGCTGCAACTCTTTCAAGACGAGGAGAGCTTCATTCGGCTGGCCGAGAAAATGGCCTATCAGTAATGAGAAATGGGCTGTACATTTTTAAAACACATCAAACCGGAAATTAGTTTCAAATATCTTTTTTTCATTTTGAGATTTTAAATTACATTAATTTTTATGCATGGAGAATTTGTTGGATTTTATATTGATATACATTTGTTTTTAAAATCAGTTTGAATGTGAGTCGCCAATTTCGGGATTAAAAACAGTTCGGACCGCACCGAAATATGCAAAATTTCAGATAATTTTTTAACCGTGGCCACAATATGGGTTGTAATGCTAACAAAAAGAATATGGGCTCCAAAAAAACCTTAAGAATTAGCAAATGGGCTGTAAATTATTAGAAATAATGGCAGATGGGATGTATGCTGTTTTCCATAGATTTGAGGCTTTCCTAAAAAAAGGTTGACGCACAAGCAGTGACTGTTGGATGTCCATCCAATGGCCGCCGTGCTTCTTCAATCTCTGCTCTTCCTGCTCCAGCCGCTCAAACAAGCGCCGGCGGGACTGCCTGCTCCCTCCTCCCCGCGTCCGGTTGTGCTGCCGCGCAGGCCTCACCGCCCCACCGTACTCCCATCGCTGGCCTAGCCATCCCTCTACTCACCCACACCTGCTGTTATTCTCCGGCGATGGCAGACGAACCAGTAAACCCTCATACAGTCGTACTCTCCTCCGCGTGGGAAACAACTGCCGAGTCTTCCCTGCCTCCGTGTCGTTCCCTTCCTAGGCCTCGCCGTCGTCCCCCGCCCCGGTGCTCTCGTGGCGGCCTGGTCAATGTGGTCAATGACCGACATGCATCTGAAGTGGACTGTATGTGGAGAGGCCGACAGCTGGGTCCACGGCTGCACGCAAGGAAATGCCTCCTTATTACGTGCAAAATAATGATTCCTCCACCTGACATCAAGGACCCACCGAAAGGGCCTCTGTATTTCGTGAAAAAAACGTTACCACTGCTGACAGCTCGGACCCACCAGATATATCTTCGCACGCAAGGAAGTGCCTCCTTATTACACACACAAAAATGAATACTCCCCTGTTAGCTGGGACCCAGTATAGTGGCAGGCTGACTTGTGGGCCTACTAAGTTGACGGGGACGGAGGGCTTTGTCAACTTAGTCAATATGCACGATTCTAGCTCTAGTGACCGTACGATGTCCATCCAACGGCCGTAGTGCTTCTTCAACCTCTGGTCTTCTTGCTCCAGCCACCCAAACCAGCGCCGGTCGTGCCTCATGCTCCTGCCTCCCGTGGTCGGCTGTGCTACCGCGGAGGACTCACCGCCCCTACTATTCCCACCGCTGGCCAGGCCCTGCGGCGACGGCAGCCTCACACCGCAGCCGAACCAATGAACCCTCATACTGCTCTCCGCGCGGGCTTCCACTGCCGCGTCTTCCCCGGCTCCACGTCGTCCCCTTCCTAGGCCTCGCCATCGTCCACCGCCGTGGTGCTCTCCGCGCGGCGTGGTCAACCTGGTCAAGGAATGACTTCCATCGGAAGAGTACTGTACGTGGAGAGGCTGACAGCTGGGTCCACGGCCACATCCCAGTTTTTTTGTGATTTGCCAAGTAAGTCGCTTTGTCAGGCCTGTTGGGCTGCAAATCTTTCAAGACGAGGAGAGCTTTCATTCGGCTGGCCGAGAAAATGGCCCATCAGTAATGAGAAATGGGCTGTACATTTTTAAAACACATCAAACCGGCAATTAGTTTCAAATATCTTTTTTTTTCATTTCAAGATTTTAAATTACATTAATTTTTATGCGTGGAGAATTTGTTGGATTTTATATTGATTTACATTTATTTTTAAAATCAGTTTGAATGTGAGTCAAATTTCAGGATTAAAAACAGTTCGGACCGCACCGAAATATGCAAAATTTTGTATAATTTTTTAACCGTGGCCACAATATGGGCTGTAATGCTAACAAAAAGAATTTGGGCTCCAAAAAAACCCTTAAGAATTAGCAAATGGGCTGTAAATTATTAGAAATAATGGTAGATGGGCTGTATGTTGTTTTCCACAGATTTGAGGCTTTCCTAAAAAAAAGGTTGACGCACAAGCAGTGACTGTTGGATTGCCATCCAACGGCAGTCGTGCTTCTTCAATCTCTACTCTTCCTGCTCCAGCCGCTCAAACAAGCGCCGACGGGACTGCCTGCTCTCTCCTCCCCGCGGCCGGCTCTGCTGCCGCACAGGCCTCACCGCCCCACCGTACTCCCATCCTTGGCCTAGCCATCCCTCTACTCACCCACACCTGCTGTTATTCTCCGGCGACGACAGACGAACCAGTAAACCCTCGTACAGTCGTACTCCCCTCCACGTGGGAAACAACTGCCGAGTCTTCCCAGCCTCCATGTCGTTCCTTTCCTAGGCCTCGCCGTCGTCCACCGCCCTGGTACTCTCGGCGCGGCCTGGTCAACATGGTCAACGACCGACATGCATCTGAATTGGACTGTACCTTGAGAGGCCGACAGCTGGGTCCACGGCCGCACGCAAGGAAATGCCTACTTATTACGCGCAAAATAATGATTCCTCCACCTGACATTAGGGACCCACCGAAAGGGCCTCTGTATTTCGCGAAAAAAAACGTTACCGCCACTGACAGCTCGGACCCACCAGCTATATCTTCGCACGCAAGGAAGTGCCTCCTTATTACGCACAAAAAATGAATACTCCGCCTATTAGCTGGGACCCAGTATAGTGGCAAGCTGACTTGTGGGCCTACTAAGTTGACGGGGACGGAGGGCTTTGTCAACTTAGTCAATAATATGCACGATTCTAGCTCCAGTGACCGTACGATGTCTGTCCAACCGTCGTAGTGCTTCTTCATCCTCTGGTCTTCTTGCTCCAGCCGCCCAAACTAGCGCTGGTCGTGCCTCGTGCTCCTGCCTCCCGTGGCCGGCTGCGATGCGGTGGAGGCCTCACCGCCCCCTACTACTCCCACCGCTGGCCAGACCATCCCTCTACTCACCCACACCCCCTGTTATTCTGCAGCGACGGCAGCCTCACCCTCGTACTCCTCTTCGCATGGGCATCCACTACTGCGTCTTCCCCGGCTCCACGGCGTCCCCTTCCTAGGCCTCGTCGTCGTCCACCGCCGTGGTGCTCTCGGCGCGGCGTGGTCAATGTGGTCAACGACTGACTTCCATCGGAAGAGTACTATGCGTGGAGAGGCTGACAGCTGGGTCCACGGAGGCCGCAAGGAAGTGCCTCCTTATTACGCGCAAAATAATTATTCCTCCACCTGACAGCAGGGACCCACCGGATGGCCCACCAGTATTTCGTGAAAAAAACATTTCCCCCCTGATTGCTGGGACCCACCAGCTACATCTTCGCACGCAAGGAAGTGCGTCCAGGCAAAAAAAACCAAAACGATTCGCCCCCTGACTGCTGGGACCCACCAGCTACATCTTCGGAGGCAAGGAAGTGCCTAACAGTCGGGACACACCTGGTCGAAGCGTAGGTAGCATTGTCATTCTGGTCGCGAAAGTGTACGTACATACTGGTCGATGTAGAGGCACACACGTGTCGTAGTAGAGGCGTGCACGTGTCGATGTAGAGGCACGCACGTAGCATGTACACGTACGTACAGCGGCGAGGGTGCAAGAAAGAAAATACGGCCATGTACGTACATACGGGCAGGGTCTCAAACGCCTACTCGCGCACACGTACATGACTGGGTCGGAACGGAGAAACAACGTCGTCGTCGTGTTCATGGGGAGCCAACGAAATGCGTCGTGTTCATGGGGAGGCAACGGAATGCGTCGTGTTCATTGGGAGGCAACGGAACGCGTGGGAGCCAACCGGCTTGGACGGAACAGGCGATGGAAACGAGGCCTGGCGTACCGCACAACGGAGGAAACGGACCTCCTACGTTCGGAACGGGGTCCTGTTGATCGGGAGGGGTGTGGCGCACCGCAAAACGGAGGAAACGGACCTCCTACGATCGAAAACGGGGTCCTATTGATCGGGAGGGGTGTGGCGTACCGCAAAACGGAGGAAACGGACCTCCTACGGTCAAAACGGGGGTCCTGTTGATCGGGAGGGGTGTG
>NC_057795.1:551620881-551629250 GCF_018294505.1 Triticum aestivum | reverse complement strand
CCAGCCCTCCACACCACGGGGTCCTGTTCAACCACCCCTCCACGGCCACCCTCCACCGTCTACTGTTCATCCAGCCCTCCACACCACGGGGTCCTGTTCATCCAGAGGCAACACCACCGCTCACTGTTCATCCAACCCCCCCCCCGCAACGCTCACTGTTCATCCAATTGATCGGCTTCATTTAGCAGCAGTAGCGAAGGAGTCGCTCCATCGGGTTCAGTTAACAGCCATCGATCGATCGCTCAGGTTCAGTAACGCGTAGCCTGCGGTGCAATCGCTCGGGTTTAGTTAGAGCCCAACGCCTTGCTCGGGTTCAGTTAGAGCCAACGCCTCACACACACACACGTACGTGTATGAGAGAAACGCGCATCGCTCGGCCCCCGACCTCCCACCGTAACCGGCAACTCCCCGAAATTTTCCTCCCCCTCACTTCTACCACGGTTTTTTCTGTCATGGACGGCCCAAAGAATGTCATGCAGCTGCGTCTCCGGCCCGCCCAGGACGAAAAGCCCATTTTCTGTCATGATTTTTTATCATAGAAGTAGGAGCCCACCACATCTATGATGATACCGGGTTTTGTCACAATTATCGTCATAGAAGTGTCATATGTATGACAGAAAAAAAATTCGTTCGGCCCAAAATGTCACGGATGTGTCTTTTTTTTGTAGTGTGATAAAACAAAGAAGAGATGCACCCACTCATTAGAGAAGTGGCATACCCCAAAAATGTGAAGCAAAAAAGGCCACCAAGAAAGCCTATTGTTGTAGACGTTGGCAAGATAGGAACCAACAAAATGCAACAGACCAAAACCAAATTTTATACAACAAGGAATGATTTACAATAACCAAAAGATTTTACACAACAAGCAGTAAATAGGTAGTAGATATTAACATCCGTGACAGAGGACCAGCATAAAGAAGGAGCATCGGTGTAGAACAGGCATATAATCAGTGTATTCAGCAAAAGATAGGGGGAAGAAAAATTGAAGAACCCAGAAAGAGCATTCATATATGAGGCACTAAGCTGTATGAACCAAAAGACTATTGACACCAGCTAGCAAAGAAATGGCAGTTGGCACCACACATATCGGATGACCACATGAAACAGCTAGAACAGACTGATCGGCCATAGCGAATAGGGTAAATAGAATAATGCACATATTGTAGAAGACACCACCAGCATGGATTCTAAGAAATGGGTTGGAAGAGCTTAGCAAACACAATGTTCCTAGTCTGAGAATCAGTAGTACCATCTTCATTTTCAATCAGGATTTTCAAAGCCTTTTTAGGTCACACGCGACACTGCTACATAAAGCTGACCATGCATGAACACAGGTGCATTAAAGTATAGACCAACACTGCATAACACAATGTTCAGTACGCTCAGACAACGACTTCTGTCCAAAGGAAGTGGTGAGTGTAACCAAATAACCAGTTTCAGTAGGCTTTCCTAAACCTCTCCCCATATGTAATAATAACACTAACCTTAGGTACATCATCGTCGCGAGCTAGATCTTCAGTTGAGGTATATCTTGAGTGGCAGCAATACAGACACAACGTGCAGGAAAATCCATGAAGCAACAGAAGAATTACCTAACTGTTTTTACCAGAAACATAAAAGGAATCATGACATCAGTAAGCAAAGCAAAATTAGTGTGTTTCCTAATAAACAGCAAAATAATGTAGCAAACCAAAAAGGGACCTGCCACCAATTGGTAAAATTTTCTCTGCCTAATTTTAAAACCGTATGCAACAGATTTTTAGCTATCCCAAGATGCCTAATATTCAAAACATATGAAACAGATTTGTAGCTATCCCAAGATGAAAGACAACAAAAAATGGCAGAAATACTTGCTTCTTGAACAATAAAAGTACATTTATACCATACTTCATGTGTGGCACATATAATCACCACAGAACACAACAACTACTATTAATGTAATTAAAAAGCACCAACCATTGGTTCTTTCTAACCACATCAAGTTAATTGCATGTGAGAATAGCACATAAGTTCTGAAAGTAGGATCTTCTGTGTAAAGAGATAACACTAAATGAACTAAGGATTCATAAATTGATTGAAGAGAAATAACATTAAAAGAAGCAAGAACTTGTCAATTGATTGAAGGAAAGACAATACAACTGAAATATAGCAGACATACGAATAAAATCCATTTTGTAGCCTAAACTACAGATATTAATATGTCATCTCCCCAAGAACTATCTGAAGAGGGACAAATAAGCACACCCCTGCTAATATATAATTTAGAAGGGGTAAGTGTTATGAAATAACTAACTCCAGTAGGCCTTCGTCAAACCTCTCCCCACCAAACCGTCCCTCTAGGTGTATGGAGTAAATGCCACTTAATACATGTGTTAACCATGGCTGTAGGCACAGTATTCATAATGAGCAGCTACAACTACTACTTGCTGCACACATTTCATCCAAAGCACTAACCCGAACATCTACTGCCGAAAAACAGGGGACACACATGTTTGCCCAAGCAGCAAACAAGAAGCAAATCACTAGGGTATACATAAGAAAACAAGAACATGCTGCAAGAAGCAATCAATCGTGGCAATGAGATCACATCTAACCTTGCTGGCTAACGGCACAAACGATGAACAACTTGAATAGGAAGGGAAACAAGCAAAGAAGAACCTTTCAGCTCACAAGCATTTGATTGGAGATGAGCAAGAAAGACCATACCTCAACAGCAACAACAAAAGAAAGAACAACAATTAGCAAACCCACCTGGATAAATAGTGTATCCTAGATAGCCATGAGGCCACTCTGGTCGACGACAGCACATGCCTTCCCATCCAGGTCGAACTGTGGGTTCTGCAGATCGGTGAAACTGTAAGCAAGGAGAATTATCCGCACACAAGCAGTGACGATCACTACTGCAGGATGCTGCTAATGCGACACTATGATCAGAGACCCTTCGACAAAACTGTGTGTGATGCAATAATCGCAAGCGGTGGTGTAAAGAAACCGTCAAAAAAGGTGCAAAACGTTTGCGATGACGAATGCATCAAACACGGTTTAGATTTTAGTTGTGTGTGTGATGCACGGCATACAGTTCATTACAAATTGCGATGAGGAAGAAGAATGGAACGGGCAGCCAGATGAAGGCATGTGCGATATATGGCATATAGTTCAATCGGATTAACTGTTTGTGATGAGTCAGAACAATTGAAATAGACAGCTAGATAAAGGTGCATGCGATTGAGGGCATACGCTTCAGAAAGATTATCTGTTTGCGATTAGGAAACAGAACAGAAACAGTCAACCTGATCAAAGGTGTGTGCGATTGATGGCATACATTTCACATGGATGAACTGTTTGCGATTAGCTACAACAAACAGAAATAGTTAGACAGATCAACGTGTGTGCACTAGACAGGCACACATTCTAATTAAAAGAAGGATGTGCAATGGTAATAAGGAGCACGCACGGTTCTTGGAACAATACATGTGCTGACATTGCCTATTGCGGTGCACCAAACGCCACGTAAGCGGCCGAGAAAGCGTGCCCATGTTACGCCGTCCGGGAATAGTGCCACACTTAGAAATTATAGAACCGTCAATAAATTTTGAGCCTGCGTCCCATCACATTCTAAATTGCAAACCTGATCACACTGATGAAAACCTAAATGATTTTCCACTTAGGAGCATATTAGTACTCGGTTATAAATACTACTACTCCAAGATGATTGCACATTCCTCCTCAACTCCTCATCCACAAAAAACAAACAAGTCATTCATCATCGTTCCCTTGCGTCTGCCATGGCCAGCATGAGTTCTGGATCGAGAGATTGCCACCAGGGAGAGGCTAGCATGAAAGCGGAAGCACGAGAGATGTCCCGCCTCGCCGCGAAAGCAGCCGACATGTACTGCTGTGTGGCCCTAGCAGCATAGAGGTCCCGCCACGCAGCCGAAGCAGCACAAAGGTCCCGCCGCACTGTCGATGTAGTTGGCTAGTGCGGCCACGCCATGGAAGCAGCAGAGATGTCCTCCCACACCGCGGCGGCCTGGGAAAATGTCTCGGGGGCAGGCGAGGACTCTTACAGGCGCATGCATGCGATCTTCCATAGCCAGATGGATCAGATCTCTAGCTGGGCGAGGTTGCAGGATGACATGAAAGCCTCATTTGAACAGGCTACCAGCGTCATCCGGCAACTAAGGGAGAGCAATTAGAAGCTTCAGGCCAAGCGTGACCCGCTGAGGGCGAAGATTGTCGGAAGTGCGGAGCAGCAGGAGGGGACCACTGCCTTGTTGAAGAGGACCAGCGTCATCGTCGAGAAACTTATGGATGAAATGATGTGCTGCGCATGAAGCGCAAAAGGCTAGTGAAGGAATCTGTGGATGCTCTCAAGCAGCATATTGAGGATAGGAAAGAGATCATCGCCGCTCGTCGTGGAGACTAGTTCCCGCAGCCTGCAGCAATGCATCAAGAAAGTAGAGACTAGTGAGCCAGATTGTTGTCTCCCTTCTTCTTTTGCCCTTGTGTATTTCGGGTGTTGCCGCATGTGGCTTTTTTAGTTATGTTCCTAAATATGTAAGACAATTATTATCCACTGTCATCGTCCTTATATTCATCATCAAGATCTGTGCAAAACTTTCTTTTCAGATTTTCATTTTTCTCTTTTAAATCTCAGTCCAATGAGACATAGCCACACCGTGAAACAGGGGCTCGGGCGCCATTAATGGAGACGTTGGGACGAAGGTGCGTGGAGGATAGAGGTCAAAGGGCTCTTCTCCCGATGAGCACATGCAGGGGTCTGATCGCACGCCTCCCGTACTCAAATAGCTACCCCGCACGACACCTCCTAGCCAATAAAAAAGGGGACGCATGGTGGCACGTAGTTGGTAAGTAGAACGCCCACAGTTTCAATAATAATTGTGTTTCCAATTTGTAACGTGACAACACTTGTTACAAAATGACTTTGTTGATTGTTAATGTGTGCGCCTTCGCAAATCGGACAGGAAAATTATCACAACATGTTGGTGCCATGCCATGACACCATGCCAAGTTTCATGATTTTCAGGCATGTTTTGGATTTACATGAATTAAAAAACCAAGTTTCTCACTCTTTCCGGTCGAGCCACGACGCCCAGATGTTTGAATTTCATTCCCATTTCTTGCATGGGACCTAAAAAGTAACCCAGAGACACACATGTGATTTTTCAACCAACTTTTGTGCACTGGAGCATGTGTTTGTAGTTCAAATTTGAATTATGCACATTAAATGCCCAGAAATTCAATTAATATATAAAAAATACCAAACAAACCCGGAATAATTCCAAAATTTAGCACGATAGTTCTATTTGGTCTATTCTGCCCGTGTAAAAAAATTCAGGCGGGAGAAGGCAGTGTATGTATGTCATTTTGCACACGGAGGTGACACGTTCCCTCTCGGAACCACGAGCCTTCTTGAGACAAGCTCCGGTTTGCAAGAAGCTTATACCAAAGCTTGTCCCAATTCGGCCAAACAATTTACCGCAACATATTGGTGCCATGTCATGACACCATGCCAAGTTTCATGATTTTCAGGCGTGTTTTGGATTTACATGAATTGAAACCAAGTTTCTCAATCTTTCCGGCTGAGCAACGACGCCCAGATGTTTGAATTTCATTTCCATTTCTTGCATGGGACCTAGAAATTCACCTAAGGGCACACATGTGATTTTTAACCAACTTTGGTGCACTAGAGCATGTGCTTTTAGTTCAAATTTGAATTATGCATATTAAATGCACATAGATTCAATTAATGTATAAAAAATCCAAACAAGCTCGGAATAATTCCAAAGTTTAGCATGATACTTCTATTTGGTCTAATCTTCCCGTGTAAAAAAATTAAGGCGGGAGAAGGCAGTGTACGTATGTCGTTTCGCACACGGAGGTGTCACATGTTCCCTCTTGGAACCACGAGCCTTCTTGAGAGAAGCTCCGATTTGCAAGAAGCTTATACCAAAGATTGTTCCAATTCGGCCAAAAAATTTACCGCAACATGTTGGTGCCATGTCATGACACCATGCCAAGTTTCAAGATTTTCAGATGTGTGTTGGATTTACATGAATTAAAAAAACAAGTTTCTCAATTTTTCCGGCCGAGCCATAGCTAACAACGCTATAAGAGGGGCTGAGCAAAGCTGTAACATAATCCTGTCCCTCATGGAGCAATCTTCAACTTCACCTGCAACTAATAACACTATAAGAGGGGCTGAGCAAAGCTGTAACATAGCCAAGCAACGGTTTTCTAGGAAGGGTGAAAAGGTTAGAGGCTGACATGGCAATTTGGGGAGGCTTGATAAGCAAGTGATAGGTAGCGCACCATAGCGATAGAACGAAGCAACTAGCATAGCAATGATAGTAGTAAGATCCAGGGTAGCGGTCATCTTGCCTGAAATCCTGCTAGGAAGAAGAACGAGTCCATGAAGAAGATGAAGCCACGAAGACGAACCAAGCATAGACGAACGAATCATCACGGTCGCAACAAAACAGGAACTAACGAGAAGGAGCACAACCGGAAAGAAGCAAACAACAAGGTAAACACACAACACGTAAACACGACATGATGCACAACCAATCATGATGTATGACCAAGGCTACATGAAGCTTCTCATGGCAAGAGATGATGCATACAAGAGCAACATATCAAAGCAAGTTTAAATGAGGCCAGATACAACATCTAACAAATCCAGTAAGTCCTCATATGCAAATTTCAAAATTGGTCCATATCTGAATAAACCTTATGTTCAAGTTGTTAACCAGCAAGTTAAGATGCACCAAGATGATCTACACGAGATTCTAGTCAAATTACATATAAAGTTCATTTAGTTCGGAGCTACGGCCTAGAAGATATGAGCAAAACAAGTTAACCATGGCATTGATGCAAAAGGCATGCAAACATCAAGCAAACACACTCAAGACATGAATGGAACAAGGTAATATGAAGCTACATGTAAAACTAAGCAAAGTTCTTATAGAGCACACTCCAAACGGAGCAACGGTGCAACACATACACTCCAAACAAGGTATAACAACAATCTGTCCAAAACAGCAACTAGGCATCTTGCAAGCATCATGAAAATATGCTACATCACCCCAACATGAAGACATTTGGCATGGACGTGATGTATAAATGAAGAATAACAAAACATGAACACTGAGCTATCTCTAGAAATCACTAGAACATGCTCAAAAGGTCATGGCAAGATTGCAAACAATAGCAGTTTCACAGACTTAGCAGAAATCACTAAGCATGGCAGAAATAACATCAGGTTGCAATGTTTAGAGCATTTCACAGACTTAGCAGAAATCACTGAACAACGATAAGTAAGCATGTTGGTGAGCTTGTACCACTTTCCACAGAGCATTTCATGGCATGAGAAGTCAAACAACAGTTAGATGACATATTTATGGAGCAAAACATGGCAATAGCATAGTCATAGGGTGCATGGATCACTAGCAAAGCACATGGCAAAACTGAACTTAATGTTTACAGGCTAACAACAACATTATTTAGCAATTTTGGAGCAAGCTAACGATAAGCTACATCAGGCTATAAATGCAACCAAGGGCATGGATGGATAGATCATGACATGTATAACAAAACATCCTTAGTGACCATCTCCAGACTATGCATAGAATGACTTGTAGCAGCAGGTTTACATAGCATCATGATATAACAGATTCAGTCTAGCAAAACAGTAACAGCAAGTAGCCCACTTCACAAGCTTGATGCACTCACCACAAGGCACACAAAAATATATGGATTGCACCACTGTAAATATGGAATGAATATGCTCCTAAAACATGTAGACATCATCCTCAAAAGGTGCACACACAAAATGCAACGAAAAAGACAAAACAACAAGTTATGACGATCTCAGCAAGTTAACATCATATAACACTCTTGCAACGACGATTAGAGCATCAAAATGAACTCAAACAAGCATGGCACGATGGAATGAAATTAAGAGCATCTCACAATGAACATTTTGACATTTTACATGCACAAAACGGAGCTACATGCAAGAAGTTATGGCATGTCAAAGTGGGCACGAGAATGTAGGAAAACGGGTACTTAGAAGAATTTTACCCTCGCGAAGAAAACTGGACGGGACGGAGCGGGACGAGGAGATCCGGGTCGCGGGACGACGTTTGGTTGACGGGGGTGGTGGATCTCGTCCCGATCCGGGGGACCTCGCTGGAGTTGGTCGGGGAGGTGGCCGGAGAGGAGGAAGACGGCCAGAGAGGATGAAGGGGACCGGATCCGAGGCGCTCCTCGTCGGATCCGGCACCCACGGAGGCGGAGGCGAGGCCGGACGGCGACGGAGGGCGGGCGAGCAGGCGGCGGTGTACGAA
>NC_057795.1:551613600-551620538 GCF_018294505.1 Triticum aestivum | reverse complement strand
CGGGGCGAGTCTGATATGGGCTTCGTGGGCCCGGCGGCGGCGGGAGAGAGTGAGGGCCGGCGGGGACACGTGGCGGCCCGTGGTTGGCTGCGGTGGTGGGGCAAACGTGTCCGGCGAGGGAGTGGACATGTCCGGCGGCGCGAGGGGAGCGGGGATAGGGTTTGGATCCGAAAATGGAGGGGGAGGGGCGTTTTTATAGGTAGAGGGAGCTAGGGGAGTCCAAATGGGGAGCGGTTTTCGCCCACACGATCATGATCTAACGACTAAGAGCATGGAGTGGGTTTGGCTGGGTTAGGTGGGCTTTGTGGAGGGGGTGCTGGGCTGCAAATAGAAGGGGGTTATGGTTAGCGCGGTTAACCGTTGGGGCATCAAACGACCTCCAAATGGAATGAAATTTGACGGGCGGTCTACCGGTGCTATACCAAGGCCACTTGGCATATCTCGGCCCATTCTGAGAACGTTTTTCACCCGCTCACAAAACAAGGTCTGAGAGGTGCAACGGGCGCGTGCGAGTGTGTCTGTGCTCAGAACGGACAATGGAGAGAACCGACGGAGCCCGAATGGATGCAAGTTTTGAAAAACATGCAGATGAAATGCAGATGATGACATGGCAAAATATAACACGCAAGCAAATGATATGGCAACAACAACGAAGAGCTGGAAGACACCTGGCACATCGAATCCGGGGCGTTACAACTCTCCTCCACTAGCAAGATATCTCGTCCCGAGATATTAGGAACGAGACGGGAAAGAAAGAGGAAGAGGTGAAGTAAGAATGCAAGAGAAAAGATGAAACAAGTCGATATCACTCGGTTAGAAAAGATGAATGGCAAATATGACGAGAATCAAATGCTCATGGAAACAAGATAGACTCTGAAACCACTCTGGTTAGAACAAGATAGAAAAGGAATGGATAAAAGAATTCCGGCAACACTCCGACTGAAAATGGAAGGATTAGAACATGACTTCACCCAATGAGATGGCACTTGACGAGATGAACAATGCAATGCCTCCGGAATAATTGAAATAGTGCAATGAAAAGAACTTAGAAGGAAGGATTGAATGAAGTTGTTGAGAACATCAACAATGAAAGAATAAGCTTGTTGTGGACTTATCAAAACAACTCAAAACTTGAGGTGAAATTATAGCACAACCAATGTCTGAATAGCTGAGAAGAACGAAGAAATGCAAAACTCCACTTCAGGAGAAAAGGAAGAATTATTTGCACTTCGAGACGCGAGAAGAAAAGATACTTGAACTCCTCCAACAAAATCTTGATGAAAACTTGAAAGAATGAATTAAGTCCTAAAGAACCACCATGAAGAACTCTGGTGACAAAAGGATGATAAGATAGAATGAAGGAAGAAGAATAAGATGGGCCTTGCGGTGATTTAGATGGAGGTTCTAACGAAATGGCCGAGTAATTTGAACTCCGGAAAAGAAAAGATGAAAACACTTGGAACTAGAATTTATTCATCAAGAACAGACTCCGAGGAAGGGATTACTCACTTGGATGAAATAAGAATAAGATTTATTGTATGCTTATCCTTCATCAAATTAAATTGATGACAAGCCACAGATTTTGCATACCACTTATTCTTGTTGAAAAGGATTAAGGGGGGTATATCACAAAACTTGAGGAAGTCTTCATGAACCACCGGTAGGATTGGAAAGAAGGAATGAATTAATATGATAATCAAAGAAAAAGAATCTTGAACGAACCACCGTAAGAATTCAAAAATGACTGCTGACAGGGAATGGATCACCGGGAATAATTAGAATAAAAAATATGCTTGGGGGGATTTAGATACAAGGAAACGGGAAGAACTCGAGCTGATTAAAGAACATTTGAACGAAGCGCCGGGATAAATAGAGAACGATAACTGGATGATGGCCTTTGGTCAAAAGAAATGGGAAAACAACTTCTGACATACTCCGGATGGGTAAGAAAAGGAATATCTAACAAATGGAATAATTCGAGAGGATAACATGAAGCTAGAACCGCGAATCTTCGAGAGAACGGGCAAGATTTAGAGGAAAACTATTCTTCAATCTTTAACTGACGACGAGAAACACCACCAAAATTACTGAGATACTCCGGGAGAATGAAAAAAAGAAGAAGGGTTGAACCAAAGATGAAAAGAATTTGAACGAGATCTTGGAGAAGGCATGTGACTGATGGGAACCATTCTTATGTCACACTCGAAAAGAATTAGGAATGACTCCGGAATAATTAGAAGAGTCAGGTAAGATCCTGGGAAAATACCTATGGGTTAGGGCCCACTTAAGAGAAAACACCATTGAAAAGGATTGTTGAAGAGATAGATGATGCACCGAAACAATTGAAATATTTGAATGAGGTGATAAACTCGAATTAATTGGAACAGTGACGAATCTCCTGTGATGTCTTGAGCACTCCAGAAGGATAAACTGGCGAGAGGCGAACGAGCAGGGAAAACACTTGATCCAAGGGAAAGAATATGATCAACACCGAAAAAACTTGAGTTGAGTTCACCGGAAAAGAAAGAGATGAAGAATGACGAACGAGACGAGAATTCACCGGTTGAAACAATTGAGGGAAGACTGAAGAGATTCCACACGAATGAAATTGATGCTCAAAACAGACTCGGGCTCCGAGAAGAAGAGGGTGGGAGGGCAGGAAAACAAAGGCGACTTGGAAGGTAGAACCGACGAATAACTCGAAGAGTTGAAATAATTGAGGAAAGAAAGCAAAGACTTCGCACGAGTAGGATGGATACTCGATTACGGACTCCGTCTCCGAGAAGAAAAGGGGTGGGCGAGTGGGAAAAGAATACAACTGAGGACGACATTGAGAAAGAACCAAGGATTGATCTCGTAAAACAAAGAGGGTCGAATCAACTTGACGAGAAATGCACCGGATGAAAAGAGCTGAGAACCAACGATCGGAATACTAACCGCATGATCCTAAAGAAAATTTGAAAGGGAAGAGGAGTAACTCAAAACACCTACGTCAAGATTCCTCACCAGAGCGACGAAGGGGCCGAGGAGTAAAAAGAATTCCTACTCTCCGATATAACTAGACTCCCAAAATAGTTTTCTTCTAGACTCGACAACGGCCAAGCTACACGATCAAACAAGGGGGGCTCCTAAGGTCGGTCGAGGCTCTGATACCAACTTGTCACGCCCAATATGCGACCCTATCCTAAAGGAACTCGAAGGTCCCACCAAGAATAGAAATGCATATTGGAGACGCTTTTGCAAGGTGGATATCATTACATCGTACCATTACATAATAGTTGGGGATACATACAAGAGGCATATAAATGCCGCAAGGGTACAACAATACATCATACATAAGATCAACTTCCGACTATGGATGAAACACAAACAAAAGCTCAAACGACATCCACCCTGCTAGCCCAGGCTGCCGACCTGGAACCTATCCCCTGATCAAAGAAGAAGCAGAAGAAGAACTCCAAAACAAGTAAACATCGCTCTAGCGTCAAGATCATCGCATAACCTGTACCTGCAACTATTGTTGTAGTAATCTGTGAGCCACAAGGACTCAGCAATCCCATACCATGGGTATCAGGACTAGCAAAGCTTAATGGGTAAGGAATGGATAAGTGGTGAGGTTGCAGCAGCGGCTAAGCAAAATATGGTGGCTAACTTACGCAAATAAGAGCGAGAAGAGAAGCAAACAGAACGGTCGTGAAACTAACAATGATCAAGAAGTGATCCTGAAACAACTTATGTTCAAACATAACCCAAAATCGTGTTCTCTTCCCGGACTCCGCTGAAAAGAGACCATCACGTCTACACACGCGGTTGATGCGTTTTAATTAAGTCTAGTGTCAATTTCTCTACAATCGGATATTAACAAATTCCCATCTGCCACATAACCGCGGGCACGACTCTCGAAAGTTTATACCCTGCAGGGGTGTCCCAACTTAGCCCATCACAAGCTCTCATGGTCAACGAAGGATATTCCTTCTCCTAGGAAGACCCGATCAGTCTCGGAATCCCGATTTACAAGACATTTCGACAATGGTAAAACAAGACCAGCAAAGCCGCCCGATGTGCCGACAAATCCCGATAGGAGCTGCACATATCTCGTTCTCAGGGCACACCAGATGAACAGTACGTACAACTAAAACCAACCCTCAAGTTTCCCCGAGGTGGCGCTGCAAGTGGCTCTAGTTCGGACCAACACTCGAAGGAGCACTGGCCCGGGGGGGTTAAATAAAGATGACCCTCGGGCTCCGGAAACCCAAGGGAAAAAGGCTTAGGTAGGCAAATGGTAAAACCAAGGTTGCGCCTTGTTGCAGGAGTTTTATTCAAAGCAAACTGTCAAGGGGGTCCCATAAATCACCCAACCACGTAAGGAACGCAAAATCAAGGAACATAACACTGGCATGACGGAAACTAGGGCGGCAAGAGTGGAACAAAACACCAGGCATAAGGCCGAGCCTTCCACCCTTTACCAAGTATATAGATGCATTAATTAAATAAGAGATATTGTGATATCCCAACATAATCCTGTCCCTCATGGAGCAATCTTCAACTTCACCTGCAACTAACAATGCTATAAAAGGGGCTGAGCAAAGCGGTAACATAGCCAAGCAACGGTTTGCTAGGAAGGGTGAAAAGGTTAGAGGCTAACATGGCAATTTGGGGAGGCTTGATAAGCAAGTGATAGGTCGCGCAACATAGCGATAGAACGAAGCAACTAGCATAGCAATGATAGTAGTGAGATCCAGGGTAGCGGTCATCTTGCCTGAAATCCCGCTAGGAAGAAGAATGAGTCCATGAAGAAGATGAAGCCACGAAGACGAACCAAGAGTAGACGAACGAATCCTCATGATCGCAACGAAACATGAACTAACGAGAAGGAGCACAGCCGGAAAGAAGCAAACAACAAGGTAAACACACAACATGTAAACATGACATGATGCACAACCAATCATGATGTATGACCAAGGCTACATGAAGCTACTCATGGCAAGAGATGATGCATACAAGAGCAACATATCAAACCAAGTTTAAATGAGGCCGGAAACAACATATAACAAATCCGGTAAGTCCTCATAAGCAAATTTCGAAATTGCTCCAGATCTGAACAAACCTTATGTTCAAGTTGTTAACAAGCAAGTTAAGATGCACCAAGATGATCTACACGAGATTCTAGTCAAATTACATATAAAGTTCATTTAGTTCGGAGCTATGGCCTAGAAGATATGAGCAAAACAAGTTAACCATGGCATTGATGCAAAAGGCATGCAAACATCAAGCAAACACACTCAAAACATGAATGGAACAAGGTAATATGAAGCTACATGTAAAACTAAGCAAGGTTCTTATAGAGCACACTCCAAACGGAGCAACGGTGCAACACATACACTCCAAACAAGGTATAACAACAATCTGTCCAAAACAGCAACTAGGCATCTTGCAAGCATCATGAAAATATGCTACATCACCCCAACATGAATACATTTGGCATGGACGTGATGTATAAATGAAGAATAACAAAACATGAACACTGAGCTATCTCTAGAAATCACTAGAACATGCTCAAAAGGTCATGGCAAGATTGCAAACAATAGCAGTTTCACAGACTTAGCAGAAATCACTGAGCATGGCAGAAATAACATCAGGTTGCAATGTTTAGAGCTATCAAACAATATGCTACATGAAATTATCATGGCAATCAAAGGCATGGTATGCTAATACTAAAGACAAATAACAAAACTCCCTTACTGAACTAATTCCAAAGACCAACAGAAAACATGGTAGCATCCATGCAAACATGGCAAATGATATGACAGATTCAGAATAACAGTACATGGTAGGAACAACGATAAGTAAGCATGTTGGTGAGCTTGTACCATTTTCCACAGAGAATTTCATGGCATGAGAAGTCAAACAACAGTAAGGTGACATATTTATGGAGCTAAAAATGGCAATAGCATAGTCATAGGGTGCATGGATCACTAGCAAAGCACATGGCAAAATGGAACTTAATGTTAACAGGCTCACAACAACATTATTTAGCAATTTTGGAGCAAGATAACAACAAGCTACAGCAGGCTATAAATGCAACCAAGGGCATGTATGGATATATCATGACATGTATAACAAAACATCGTTAGTGACCATCTCCAGATTATGCATAGAATAACTTGTAGGAGCAGGTTTACATAGCAGCATGATATAATAGATTCAGTCTAGCAAAACAGTAACAACAAGTAGCCCACTTCACAAGCTTGATGCACTCACCACAAGGCACACCAAAATACATGGATTTCACCACTGTAAAGATGGCATGAATATGCTCCTAAAACATGTAGACATCATCCTCAAAAGATGCACACACAAAATGCAACGAAAAAGACAAAATAGTAAGTTATAACAGTCTCAGCAGGTTAACATCATATAAAACTCTTGAAACGATGACTAGAGCATCAAAATGAACTCAAACAAGCATGGCAAAATGGAATGCAATGAAGATCATCTCACAATTAACATTTTGACATATTACACGCACAAAACGGAGCTACATGCAAGAAGTTATGTCATGTCAAACTAGGCACCAGAATGTAGGAAAACGGGGACTTAGAAGAATTTTACCCTTGCGAAGAAAACTGGACGGTACGGAGCGGGACGAGGAGATCCGGGTCACGGGACAGCGTTTAGTTGACGGGGGTGGTGGATAGAGTCCCGATCCGGGGGACCTCGCCAGAGTTGGCCGGGGAGGTGGCCGGAGAGGAGGAAGACGACCGAAGAGAACGAAGGGGACCGGATCCGAGGCGCTCCTCGCCGGATCCGGCACTCACGGCGGCGGAGGGCGGGCGAGCGGGCGGCGGCGCACGGAGGAGGGATGGTGAGGTCCGGCGGCGGGGCGGCTCCCGCGGGTCGGCGGGGCGGAGCACGGCGGCGACCGGCGGGGCGAGGCG
>NC_057795.1:551598303-551613356 GCF_018294505.1 Triticum aestivum | reverse complement strand
GGCGGCGGGGCAGACGTGTCCGGCGAGGGAGTGGACAAGTCCGGCGGCGTGAGGGGAGCGAGGCTAGGGTTTGGACCCGAAAATGGAGGGGGAGGGGCGTTTTTATAGGTAGAGGGAGCTAGGGGAGTCCAAATGGGGAGCGGTTTTCGCCCACACGATCGTGATCTAACGACCGAGAGCATGGAGGGGGTTTGGCTGGGTTAGGTGGGCTTTGTGGAGGGGTGCTGGGCTGCAAATAGAAGGGGGTTACGGTTAGCGCGGTTAACCGTTGGGGCATCAAATGACCTCCAAATGGAACGAAATTTGATGGGCGGTCTACCGGTGCTATACCAAGGCCACTCGGCAAATCTCGGCCCATTCCGAGAACGTTTTTCACCCGCTCACAAAACAAGGTCTGAGAGGTGCGACGGGCGCATGCGAGTGTGTCTGTGCTCAGAACGGACAACGGAGAGAACCGACGGAACCCGAACGGATGCAAGTTTTGAAAAACATTCAGATGAAATGCAGATGATGACATGGAAAAATGCAACACGCAAGAAAATGACATGGCAACAACGACGAATAGCTGGAAGACACCTGGCGCGTCGGATTCGGGGCGTTACAGTGGGGGGTGCGCCTACCCCCCTGGGCGGGCCCTCCTACCTCGTGGCTGCCTTGTTGCTTCCTTGACGTCCACTCCAAGTCTCCTGGATTGTGTTTGTTCCAAAAATGATTCTCCCGAAGGTTTCATTCTGTTTGGACTCTGTTTGATATTCCTTTTCTGTGAAACACTGAAATAGGCAAAAAAAACATCAATTTGCACTGGGCCTCCGGTTAATAGGTTAGTCCAAAAAATAATATACAAGTGCATAGTAAATCCCATTAAACATCCAAAACAGATAATATAATAGCATGGAATAATCAAAAATTATAGATACATTGGAGACGTATCACGCCGCCTCCTCACCGTCTACCCTTCTTCTTGAAGCGCCGCCTCCTCGCCGACGACCGTTCTTCTTGTAGCGCTGCCTCCTTGCCGGCGACCCTTCTTCTTGCTGCGCAGCCTCCTCACCACCGACCCTTCTTCTTGTTGCGCGGCCTCGTTGATATGGTCAGATAATCCACACCCCACCCACACCATCCTCCTCCTTTCCCACCCCACATGCCTCGACCGACAGCGCGACTGTCGGTGTCAAAACCGGCGGATCTCGGGTAGGGGGTCCCGAACTGTGCGTCTAAGTCTAATGGTAACAGGAGGCGGGGAACACAATGTTTACCCAGGTTCGGGCCCTCTCTATGGAGGTAATGCCCTACTTCTTGCTTGATTAATCTTAATGAATATGAGTATTACAAGAGTTGATCTACCATGAGATCGTAATGGCTAAACCCTAGAAGTCTAGCCTATGAGGATATGATTGTTGTCCTATGGACTAAACCCTTCGATTTATATAGACACTGGAGGGGGCTAGGGTTACACAAAGTCGGTTACAAAGAAAGGAATCTACATATCCGCATCGCCGAGCTTGCCTTCCATGCAAAGGAGAGTCCCATCCGGACACGAGATGAAGTCTTCTATCTTGTATCCTCATAGTCCAACAATCCGGCCAAAGTATATAGTCCGGCTGTCCGAGGACCCCTTAGTCCAGGACTCCCTCAGTAGCCCCTGAACCAAGCTTCAATGACGATGAGTCCGGCGCTCAGATTGTCTTTGGCATTGCAAGGCGGGTTCCTTCTCCGAATACATCAACGTACCTGACTAGAATAGCAGTGTCTGGCTTTTCATTGAATGACACGCTCCTCGGCTTCTACACCCTCATGATTCCAGCTTCCACATGTCGAGAGAATACGAGAGGTCGGGGTATTTTCGCATTTACCACACTGATCGTATGAGAAAATTGTCTATTAAAGAGACGGGTATCTTCAGATCTAATCCACACCATTTCCCCCAAACGAGGAATCCTCAAAGCTTGCTTGTCAAAACCACCCCAACATGGCTAGCGCTCCCAGCTCTTCCTCCCGCCCTCACGGCCACAAGCAGGGGGATTGGAAAAAGTGTTCTGTATCCCACGGCCAATTGGTGAAGCTGCAGACCCGGGGAGAAAGATAGCATGGAAATCCACCAATTGATGAGTAAGATAAAGATGCTCGCTCAATCCGGATTGTCAACAGTCGAGGTTATGGCGATATCCATAATGCGAGGGGTTCAGCCACTCCAATACCGGGGGCGCCCCATGTGGCACTTCAACGGGGAAGATGATGCCACCCGCTATGGTCGGAAGGGTCCGGATACTCACGCCGCTTTGGCAAAAATACTGTCTGGATTATTCAAAGGGGAGGAGGAGGAGTTCATCCACATTAAGCCCAGGGATGGATTTTCCATGTACAATCCTCCCAGCTGGGTGAGTTTTTGTCTCATTACTCTACTCCATCAACTCCCTGAATCTTTTTTCATAAATATTAATCCATCATTTATAACAGGAATGGCATAAAGTCACCAGGGAGATCCACAGCCCCGCACCACAGCCAGAGGACCACAACCAGGCCCTCGACCCTGGATTTGAAGAGGATCCGGATATATTCGTGGAGCTCGGGGAAGGGGGTTTTTACCAGGCGAGCTATGACGGCACCGAAGTGGCCATCATTGCCGACTATTTCGGCCTTCTCCCTGCGACGCATGTAAGTAATCAGGAGACTTGTCCTTTGATAGAATTCCCTCTATCTGCCTTACCCACCGCACTATATTATGCTCTAAAGGGGAGGCAGTCGACGCACAAGAAGGCAGCGCCTACGACGGGCAGGCTTCCAAAGAGGAAGGCCAATAGAAATATGGCCGAACCTTTAACAAAGAGGTATGGTTGTTTTAAGTATGCTCTATAGCCATCACATTTAAAGTATGACAATATCCGTTGTGTCTTATCAGGAAAAACATTCACCAGACTATGTTCGAGTATCCTACCGGTCGTACCTCCATGAGACGGATTACGGACCCTGTCGCAAGGACTAAGGCTAACATGTAAGTGACACCGGATTGTCCCTCTGCGAAGGAGTGGGATAAAGTATCCACCACAAACTCCAAAGTGGAAAGCGCCATGAATCATCGGTGCCGGAGGGCCATGCTTCGGGACCCTGGATTTTCAGAAGATGCCTTCAACGCCTCCAACTCAGGTGATGCTTACATCCGATCTTCTCGAGATGGGCTTGCAAGAGCCACAGACCAGTATTTGAACGATATGTGGGTAAGAACACATTTGTACAAAACTGACAATCATATACCAGTAGCCCTCGAGACTTGAAACAGTTGGTACAACTGATTTAAGGATCGTTATATGACCAGGTGCTCACAGAAAAGAACAAATTGTTGTCTCAAAGGCTAAAAAAGTGTCAGGACCAGCTGACTGCTGCTACCGCCGAACTGGAGAAATCCAAGAAGGCAGCGTCTGGTAATGTTCCCCTCCATCGAGAAAACATAATCATATACCAGGATTATTAATACAGGTGTGAATCTTATGACAGAAGCACCGAAGGTCACACAAGTGGGGGTTCCAGGAGCGCAAAGGCAACTGGCCACAGGCAAACGTATCCCGACACAGGTCAGGGCGGAGAAGAACAAACTCCAAGATGCCAACACCAGCTCGGCGAAGAGCTAAAAGATGTGCGGGCCCAGCTAGCTGACTCCGTGAAGGAGAATAAGAAGCTGCGAGGCAGCATATTTAGTATGTGTTTGGACTTACCTTTACATAGTTCGGCAAGGAAAGAAAGTGACAATAATTCTGTATGTAGGTATATTGATGGGCCGTCTCGAAGAGGAGGTGTCCGGATCGTCAAGCGATCTGCTACAAGAGCTGTCGCAAATGCACGAGAGAGCTCGGCAGGCGATGCAAAGTGTGGCCAAGGCCTTATGGCCATCCGACTCTCCTCCAAGAAGTATGGAGGGGCTTGTACAGCTATTCCAGGCAGCGCGGCGGCGCTTCCGATTATGGAAGATATCGGCCTGCCGGGAAGGTGCGCGAGAATCCTGGGCAATGGTGAAAACTCGTTATACCAAGCTCGACCCAAACCACATGGCCCGGGTCAGACCTGTAGGGTCAAATGGGAAGAAATTCATGTTAGTCTGGTATATGACCAGGTTCAAGTAGCCGCCAAGTATTCCCAGTGGGATTGTAGGCTAGATAGCTTATTAGATGGCATAGAAGAAGAAGTGTTTGAGTCTAAGTGACTATGTACTTCATGTGACAAATTAATGTCTCTAGCTGAATTGTAAAACGCTTGTCATGGCAGACCTTTTCGCTTCAATCTCTGGACCCGAAGGTGCGAAGTGCTTCCGAATACCCGCTCGGTAATATAAACCGGGGTACGCGTGGAAGCCAGGTGTAGGGGTCATAGTTGCTTGAACAGACAAGTATCCGGCTAGTTATGTTATATTCCATTTTGATCGTAAGAAATGTCTTCCAGAGAGAATAGTTCCATTAAGGGTTCCTTTCCCTGGGTAAGCATGCATTAATGTGCATGTCCAAACTGTGTTTGAAAAACCACAATATACATAACATCAGGGGGTTCATAAAGTGACAAAAAAACATCTTTAGTCCGTCAACCGAATATTCCCTTAAGAACGCTAGCTTTCGGCTTCACCCAGTCTAAGGTACACATCCGGATGACCCAGCAGTAACAATCGCAGAGGTGCTCCCTTTATGCCCTAGCCGAACTAACGGGAACGTAGGGCATAAGCACAGGAGCCAGGCAACCCAGCTTGGCCAAAACTTAAGTCATATCGATGCCTATAATGGCGAAGAAAAGGTAGACACGTGGACGAGACACATATGTGATGAGTTTGATGCTCGAAAAATAATAGTAATAAGCTTCTGTACAAGAAGCCCCCATGTATAATTGACATACATATTAAGAATTGTATGCGTTGTAGGTGTATAGTTAACCGTACAAGAGCTTTACAACGTAAGAAATAAAAGTGAAAAGAGATGAAAAATAAATAAAGGGAGGAAAAATGGAAAAGGAGACGAATGAAGAGTCCGACGCTAGGTGTAGAATCTTTGGAGTCTGGCCGCATTCCATGGGTTCGGCTCCAGGCGGTTGTCTGATGCATCACGCAGGCGGTACGCTCCTCCGGTGAGAACTTTGTCGATGATGAAGGGACCCTCCCACTTGGGCTTGAGTTTGTCCTTTTTCTTCTCCGGCAAGCGTAGAATGAGTTCACCGATGTTACAAGTCTTGGCCCGTACTTCTCTGCTTTGATATCTGCGAGCCTGTTGTTGATAGAATGCGGAACGGGCCTTAGCGACGTCGCGCTCCTCCTCCAGGGCATCTAAGCTGTCCTGCTGATCCAGCTCAGCCTCTCTCTCTTCATACATGCGCACTCGAGGTGAGTCATGAATAATGTCGCAGGGTAACACAGCCTCTACGCCGTACACCATGAAGAAACGTGTATATCCAGTAGAACGATTGGGCGTGGTCCGCAGCCCCCAGAGTACGGAATAGAGCTCTTCCACCCAGTGCTTGTCTGATTCTCTCGAAGACCGCACTAATTGGGTTTGGTGTCACTCATAATAAGACTGTTAGCTCGTTCGACTTGACCGTTGGTTTGTGGGCGGTATACGGAGGCGTAATCGAGCTTGAAGCCCAGATTAGCACACCAGACTTTCACCTCATCCTCTGTGAAATTGGAGCCGTTGTTAGTGATAATGTTGTGTGGAACACCATAACGGTGCACAACGCCGGATATAAAATCTATCACTGGCCCGGCTTCGGCCATTTTGACTGGTTTGGCCTCTATCCACTTAGTGAATTTATCCACCATAACCAACAGGTATTTTTTCCTTGTGGCTTCCTCCTTTAAGAGGTTCGACCATATCAAGCCCCCAAACCGCAAAAGGCCATGTTATGGGGATTGTTTGTAGAGCGGTGGGTGGCATATGGCTTTGGTTGGTGAAAAGCTGGCATCCGACGCAATGTTGGACGAGGTCCTACGCATCTGCTCAGGCCGTTGGCCAATAGAAATCTGTACGGAAGGCCTTGCTTACGAAGGCCCGAGCCACGGCATGGTGACTGCCGAGACCGGCATGAATTTCAGCCAAGAGCTGCCGCCCTTCCTCCTCGGAGATACATCTTTGTAGTACTTCGGTAGCGCTTTTCTTATAGAGTTCTCCCTCATGAACCTTGTAGGCTCTAGAGCGCCGCACAATGCAGCGTGCCTCATTCTGGTCCTCAGGAAGCTCTCGCCTATTAAGGTAGACCAAGAAGGATTCAGTCCATGGGGCGATGACCACCATGATGAGATGGGCCGACGATGTAATTTTGGTGGCTAAACCACCGATGATGTCGGTGTGTTCGGACTCTGGGGTTGTATTCGGGTCTGGATTGTAGTGCCGCTCTCCCCTTGCCACACCATGGATGGCTTGAAAAGCCTTTCCATAAAGATGTTAGGTGGGACGGGGTCGTGCTTAGCGCTGATGCGAGCAAGGACATCCGACGCTTGATTACTTTCTCGAGCCACATGGTGAAACTCGAGCCCCTTGAACCGAGCTGACATTTTGAGAACGGTGTTATGGTAAGCCGCCGTCTTCGGATCTTTGGCATCAAAATCTCCATTTATTTGAGATATTGTTAGGTTTGAATCCCCGCGCACTGTCAGGCGTTGTATGCCCATGGAGACGGCCATCCGTAGACCATGCAATAAGGCTTCGTATTTGGCTGCATTGTTAGAGTCCGTGAACAATATTTGTAGGACGTACTGAACAGTATCTCCGATAGGGGATGTTAGGACAACGCCTGCCCCTAGGCCTGCCAACATTTTGGAGCCGTCGAAGTGCATGATCCAGTTGGAGTATGTGTCGTACTATTCAGGGAGTTCGGCTTCTGTCCATTCAGCGACGAAGTCAGCCAGCACTTGAGATTTAATGGCCCTGCGCAGTTTGTATGATATGTCAAATGGAAGGAGCTCAATGGCCCACTTGGCAATCCGGCCCATAGCATCGCGATTGTTTATTATGTCATTGAGTGGTACTTCGGAGGCCACCGTAATTGGACACTCTTGAAAGTAGTGTCGTAGCTTCCTGGATGCCATGAAAACTGCATATGCTATTTTTTTGGTAGTGAGGGTACCGGGATTTGCATGGTGTAAGGACGGTGGATACATAGTATACCGGCTTCTGGAGCGGGAATTTGTGTCCGTCCGCCTCTCATTCGATGATGAGCACCACGCTCATGACTTGGTGTGTGGCCGATATGTATAATAACATGGGTTCACCGACATTTGGCGTGGCCAGGATTGGATTGCTTGCTAGAAGAGCCTTTATTTCTTCCAATCCGGCTGTTGCCGCATCCGTCCGCTCGAAGTGTTCGGTGCGTCCGAGAAGGCGATACAGCAACAATGCCTTTTTTCCCAGTCTAGAGATAAAGCGGCTTAAAGCTGCCCCACATCCAGATAATTTTTGGACCTGTTTAAGGTCTGTTGGGGTGGCCAACTCTGACAAAGCTTGGATTTTAGCTGGGTTTGCTTCAATTCCTCTATTGGAAATGATGAAGCCCAGAAGTTTTCCCGTGGGAACGCCGAAAATACACTTTTTCGGATTGAGCTTGATGTCATATGTTCGGAGGTTGTCAAACGTGAGACGCAGATCGTCTATTAAGGACTCGACGTGCATGGTTTTGATGACTGATGAAGTCATGTACCTAGGGTAGGGTTACAGACCCGTCCAAGGTACCCTCCCCAAGGTCATCTCTTAGAAGAAGTCGTCTTCCAGTCGACCAAGAGGGATTCTACTCGACCGACTAGAAGACACTCGACGAACCTGAAGACACTCGACCATGAAGACTCACTCGACCATCAGGAGTTCAAGATCTACTCTGTATCCAAACGGTCTGTAATTAAGTAGTCTTTATGGCCATGATGACACTTTATGTAAGGCGTTACCAGTAACGTCTGGCCTTAATGTACTTTAACCCTCCGCTACGTGGGCTGCCTGGGGTCCTGGCGTCCTCTATATAAGCCACCCCCCTCCACTGGTGGAAGGGTTCGCACCCCTGTACCTCTCACACACATAATCCAGTCGACCGCCTCCGGGCTCCGAGACGTAGGGCTGTTACTTCTTCTGAGAAGGGCCTGAACTCGTAAAAGACTCGTGTGTACAACTGCTCCATAGCTAGGATCTTGCCTCTCCATACCTACCCCCCATTCTACTGTCAGACTTAGAACCACGACAGTTGGCGCCCACCTTGGGGCAGGTGTCTTAGCGACTTGTTGGAGAAGTTGCAATCTTTTCAATTCCCATCATAATGGTTTCGGGCGGATTCTTGGTTGAGGGCCGCGAGATCCGTCTCGGCGCGCTCACGTTCGTCGCCGACGACTCTGCCTGGCTGCAGGAGGCTCCGCTCGATGTGGATGCGCTCCCGGTCCGTGGAGCGACGCATTTTCGAGCGTGCGTCCGCAGTGTCCTTCTACGGCAACCGTCGACTCCGTATCGGTCAGTTTTCGTGTCATCCTCCCTCCCAGCTTCCCGCCGGCGTAAGCGCTCCGGTCAGTCGAGGCTCCAGCGGTGGGTGAGGCACGCAGTGGCTCACCACTCGACCGCTGCCCAAGTCGCGGCAATCGAGCCCGATGAATCTCTCTACGGCCTGTTCGACCTGTCGACTGGCTCCGCAGAGACTGCATCCGAATGCGACAGCAGTGATCCGGCGGCGGAGGTCCTGATGGTCAATGGGCCGCACGTTCCTCCCGGCTTTCCTGGCGCCGAGGGAGGCAATGGCGGGGGCGATCCGTCGCACGACCATGAGGAGTACCGCCCCGAGCCCCTCGACTCGCAGCAGAGGGAAGAACTTCGCCGCCGGAACATGGATGCGCTTCATACTCCGATCGTTGGAGAAACCCCTGAGGCCCGCGCCTTAGAAGACGCACGCTTGGCCAACCTGGCTGAGCACACTCGACTGGAGAACCTTCAGCGAGAACTCGACGAGCGCGCGCGTCAACGGGTCCCGGACTCCAGTCGACGCCAACTCTTTAAACATCCGACTGAGGTATACCGCACTCCAATCCAGAATTTGGCAGCTGCAACACGTATAGCAGAGTCGATTCAGCCTTCCCAGTCAGAGGCTAGCAGAGGCTTGATGCAGATCAGGGATTTGCTCTGGGCAGCCGGAGATCAGAATTCGGCTGTGTCGCAGTCGCGGAACAAGATTCATAGCAGATCCGTGGCGGCGAATACTGTCCAGTCAGCTCATAGCCCCAGATCGCCCCCGAGGCATGAAGGGCATGGCGACCGACACGATCAGTACAGGAACTATGAGCGGGATGATCACCGAGTCGATCGCAGTGATCGACGTCGAGTGCCCACCCCTCCCCGGAGAGGTGGATCATATATGCCTCAACAGCAAGATGACAGACGCCAGTACAGTGGCGGACGAAGAATTCCAGTCAACCCTAGAGAACCAGGCTTTGACGCGAGATCCATCATCGTTCAGGGTCTGGTCGACCGGAACAGAGCCCACAGAGAGGGTAATGACAGAGACATACCCACCAGCAGCCAAGTGCACGTCTCCGGACCAGAGTGTTTCAGCAGAGCCATCAGAGCCGTGGTGATTCCTCCCAACTTCAGGTTGGCGACTGGAGTCACCAAGTTTAACGGTGAGTCCAAGCCCGACACTTGGCTTGAGGACTACCGAGTGGCTGTTCAGATCGGCGATGGAAATGACGAGGTAGCCATGAAACATCTGCCCCTCATGTTGGAAGGGTCAGCCAGGGCATGGTTGAATCAGTTGACGCCCAGCAACATCTACACATGGGAGGACCTCTCCCGAGTGTTTGTCAGGACATTCGAAGGAACGTGCAAGCGGCCAGCGGGACTGACAGAGCTGCAATCTTGTGTACAGAAGTCGAATGAGACTCTGAGAGATTACATCCAGAGATGGATCACACTGCATCATACAGTAGAAAATGTGTCCGATCACCAGGCAGTCTGCGCCGTCAAGGAGGGCGTAAAGTACAGAGAGCTAAGCCTGAAATTCAGTCGAACCGAAGACATGTCTCTGAGTCGAATGATGGAAATAGCCACCAAATATGCCAATGGTGAGGAAGAGGATCGGCTCCGGAGCGGCAAACACAAGTCAGTCGCCCAGGACACCGGAGGTGGAAATTCTAGTCGGAAGCAAAAGCATAAAGCTGAGCCAGCTGCACCTGGAGAAGCCTTGGCCCTAAACCAAGGAAAATTCAAAGGGAAACCCAAGGGGCCTTGGAACCCCAAGAAGGTAAAATATAAGGAAGGAAATGATGTGTTGGATTTGCCATGTCACATCCACACTAAGAAGGACGAAGAGGGTAATTTCATCTACCCGAAGCATACCACTCGGCAATGTCGACTCCTGATTCAGCAGTTCCAAGGGAAGCAGTCCAAGGACAAAGAAAAAGAGTCGGACAAAGTTGAGGACAAGGAGGATAGTGACGGAGAATACCCGCAGGTCAATTCCACCTTGATGATTTTTGCCGATGTTGAGAGCAAAAACCGACTGAAAGTTATAAACTGAGAGGTGAACATGGCTGCTCCGTCAACACCCAATTACTTGAAGTGGTCTCAGACTGCCATTACATTCGACCAATCTGATCACCCTACACACATAGCCACCCCTGGGAGGCAAGCGTTGGTGGTCGACCCGGTCATTGAGGGCACTCGACTAACCAAAGTGTTGATGGATGGCGGCAGCAGTTTGAATATACTGTATGCTGAGACACTGAAAGGGATGGGCATTCCGATGTCCAGACTGAGCACGAGCAATATGAGTTTTTATGGAGTCATTCCTGGCAAGAAGGCCGCGTCACTCGGTCAGATTGCTCTTGATGTAGTTTTTGGCGATTCAAAGAATTTCCGCAAAGAGAAGCTGACATTTGAGGTTGTGGATTTCCAGAGTGCCTATCATGCAATTTTGGGTAGGCCAGCATATGCACGTTTTATGGCTCGACCTTGTTACATGTACCTCAAACTAAAGATGCCAGGCCCTAAAGGCGTGATCATTGTCACTGGTAACCGCAAGAAGGCAGAAGAGTGCTTCCAGAAGGGCTCAAAGATCGCCGATGCTCAGATGGTGGCAGAAGAGTGGCAGGAACACCAAAGGAACGCAGACCCGAGTGATTTGTTGCGAGCCAAGAAGCCTGCCACGGAATCAGCGTTTTAGTCATCCGATGAGACAAAACCCGTTCACATCCACCCGACCGACCCAAACGCTGCTCCGACTCATATCTCCACAACACTCGACCCCAAATAGGAAGAAGCGCTCATCCAGTTCCTCCGTGAGAACTGGGACATCTTCGCATGGAAACCTTCTGACATGCCGGGTGTACCCAGGGGACTGGCTGAGCATCGTCTACGAGTCGACTCGAAGGCAAAACCTGTGAAGGAACATCTGCGACGGTCCGCCGTCCAGAAAAGGAAGGCCATTGGCGAAGAAGTGGCTCGGCTCCTAGCAGCAGAGTTTATCCGAGAGATTTACCACTCCGAGTGGCTCGCCAATGTCGTCATGGTCCCCAAAAAGGACAATTCTCTTCGTATGTGCATCGATTTCAAGCATATCAATCGGGCCTGCCCGAAAGATCATTTTCCTCTTCCCCGCATCGACCAAATAGTAGACTCGACTGCGGGATGTGAGCGACTTTCTTTCTTGGACGCTTATTCCGGGTACCATCAGATCCGTCTGTTTGGACCCAATGAGATCAAAACGGCTTTCATCACCCCATTCGGATGCTTCTGTTATGCCACCATGCCATTCGGCCTCAAGAATGCCGGAGCCACGTTCGTGAGGATGATTCAGAAGTGTTTGCTCACTCAAATCAGTCGGAATGTGGAAGCGTACATGGATGACATTGTGGTCAAGTCACGGAAAGGGTCCAACCTGCTGACTGGCCTAGCTGAAACATTTGCCAACCTCAGGAGGTATGATATCAAGCTTAATCCATCAAAATGCACATTCGGAGTTCCTGGTGGAAAGTTACTCGGTTTTCTCGTTTCCGAACGGGGATCGACGCTAACCCAGAAAAAGTTGGCACTATTCTCCGAATGAAGCGCCCCGTGCGTGTGCACGATGTCCAGAAACTTACTGGATGCTTGGCCGCATTAAGTCGATTCATCTCTCGCCTCGGTGAAAAGGCATTGCCTCTTTACCGACTGATGAAGAAGTCAGACAAGTTCGAATGGACTCCAGAAGTTGATGCAGCGTTTGCAGAGTTGAAAACCCTGCTTTCCACCCAGCCGGTGCTTGCTGCCCCAATCAGCAAAGAGCCTTTGCTGCTTTAGATTGCAGCCACAGGACAAGTCGTCAGTACTGTACTTACGATCGAGCGGGAAGAGGAAGGAAAAGCCTTCAAAGTTCAGCGCCCAGTGTATTACATTTCCGAAGTCCTGACCCCATCCAAGCAACGATACCCTCATTATCAGAAGCTTGTATATGGGATTTACATGACCACGAAGAAAGTTGCCCACTACTTCTCTAACCATATTATCACAGTCGTCACCGATGCCCCCTTATCAGAGATTCTACACAACAGAGACGCAACCGGTCGAGTGGCAAAATGGGCGATTGAACTTCTTCCCCTTGATATCAGATTTGAGGCAAAGAAAGCTATCAAGTCCCAAGCAATAGCAGATTTCCTCGCCAAGTGGACTGAACAGCAGTTACCAACCCAAGTTCACTCGGGGCACTGGACTATGTTCTTCGATGGCTCCAAAATGCTGAATGGTTCCGGTGCCGGGGTGGTCTTGGTTTCCCCCCGAGGAGATAAGCTCAGATATGTACTCCAGATTCACTTTGATTCCTCCAACAATGAAGCAGAATATGAAGCACTCTTGTATGGGTTGCATATGGCCATTTCACTCGGCGTCCGTCGCCTCATGGTCTATGGCGACTCGGACTTAGTGGTCAATCAAGTGATGAAGGAGTGGGACGTCAGAATCCCAGCCATGATTGGATACTGCAATGCAGTCAGAAAGCTGGAGAAGAAATTTGAGGGATTAGAGCTCCATCACATTCCCTGACTAAAAAATCAAGCAACCGATGACTTGGCCAAGATAGGTTCCAAGAGGGAAGCTATTCCGAGTGGCGTGTTCTTGGAGCATGTTCACACGCCGTCGGTTCAAGAAGATCCTTTCACCGAGGAAGCCCCGAAGCCAAAAAGCGCTATAGATCCGACTGAAGTCGAGGTCCCGGCTGTGGTCGACTTGATCATGGAAGTTCTGGTCATCACTCCCGATTGGACAATGCCCTATATCTCCTATATTCTGAAAAAAGAGCTCCCCGAGAATGAAGAAGAGGCTCGGGAGATCGTCCGCCGATCCAAAGCCTTCACCGTCATGAGGTGACAGCTATACAGAGAAAGTGCGACTGGAGTCAGCCAGAAATGCATAACGCCAGAAGAAGGTCGAATGATTCTCAACGACATCCACTCGGGGACCTATGGCCATCATGCGTCTTCTCGGACCATCGTGGCTAAAGCATACCGAGCTGGTTTTATTGGCCCAGAGCAAATGAGATGGCGAAAGAGATAGTCGACAAGTGCGAAGGATGTCAATTTTACTCCAATATGTCACACAAACCCGCCTCAGCCTTGAAGACCATTCCACTCGTCTGGCCTTTTGCTGTGTGGGGACTGGATATGGTTGGACCTCTGAGGACAGGCAGAAACGGCTACACCCATGTGTTGGTAGCAGTCGACAAATTCACTAAGTGGATCAAGGCTAAACCCATCAAGAATTTGGATGCCGACACCGCCGTCAGCTTCATCAGAGAGTTAGTATTCAGATATGGAGTTCCCCACAGCATCATCACGGACAATGGGTCAAACTTCGACTCCGAAGAGTTCAGAGCCTTCTGCGCATCTCAGGGTACATGAGTCGACTACGCTTCAGTCGCTCACCCTCAGTCGAATGGACAGGCAGAACAAGCAAATGGCTTAATTCTCAAAGGACTGAAACCCCGACTGATGCGCGACCTCAAACACGCAGCTGGTGCATGGGTCGACGAACTTCTGTCGGTGCTTTGGGGGTTAAGGACCACGCCAAATCGGTCGACTGGGAGGACTCCGTTCTTCTTGGTCTACGGAGCTGAAGCAGTCTTGCCGAGTGACCTGCTTCACGACGCGCCCCGAGTCGAACTTTACACCGAAGCTGAAGCAGAGCAAGCCCGATAGGACGCAGTCGATCTTCTAGAAGAAGAAAGAGAGATGGCCTTGATCTGATCGACCATTTACCAGCAGGACTTGCATCGCTTCCATGCCAGAAATGTGAAGAGTCGAGCTTTCCAAGAGGGAGATTTAGTCCTCCGAGTGGATCAACAGAAACCACACAAGCTTGCTCCTACTTGGGAAGGTCCCTTCATCATCACCAAAGTTCTTCATAATGTACCGCTTTTACAATGTCGAGCACCAGATCGACGAGCCCAGAGCATGGAACGCGGACTTACTCCGCCCTTTCTACACTTAAGTTTTCCATTCGGATGAGTTGTAATAAAAGTACTCTTATAGTGTATTCATCAAAGAAAAGAGTTTCATAATTTTCTTAGAAATTGTTATTGCTTTTGCTTTCATAAATCTGTCCCCAAGTGGGTGGCTTAGCTGCGAACCCGTTTTGCCTAAGGTTGTAAAAAATCCTGCCGAGTGGTAAGCCAGCCTTCCACTCGGAGGCTTAGCTGCGAATCTGTTTCGCCTAAGTTTTTGAAAATCCTACCGAGTGGTGAGCCAGCCTTCCACTCGGGGGCTTAGCTGCAGTCCAAGTACTCGCCTAAGTAAACAAAATCCTACCGAGTGGTAAGCCAGCCTTCCACTCGGGGGCTTAGCTGCAGCCCAGTGCTCTCCTAAGTTTCTAAAAACCTTCCGAGTGGAGAGCAAACCTCCCACTCGGGGGCTTAGCTGCAGCCCAGTGCTCGCCTAAGTTTTTAAAATCCTACCGAGTGGTAAGCTAGCCTTCCACTCGGGGGCTTAGCTGTAGCCCAGTGCTCGCCTAAGTTTCAAAAAATCCTGCCGAGTGGAGATCAACCCTCCCACTCGGGGGCTTAGCTGCAGCCCAGTGCTCGCCTAAGTTTTTACAATC
>NC_057795.1:551566065-551598024 GCF_018294505.1 Triticum aestivum | reverse complement strand
CCTACCGAGTGGTAAGCCAGCCTTCCACTCAGGGGCTTAGCTGCAGCCCAGTGCTCGCCTAAGTTTCAAAAAATCCTGCCGAGTGGAGATCAACCCTCCCACTCGGAGGCTTAGCTGCAGCCCAGCGCTCGCCTAAGTTTCTAAAAAACCTTCCGAGTGGAGAGCAAACATCCCACTCGGGGGCTTAGCTGCAGCCCAGTGCTCGCCTAAGTTTCTAAAATCCTTCCGAGTGGAGAGCAAACCTCCCACTCGGGGGCTTAGCTGCAGCCCAGCGCTCGCCTAAGTTTCTAAAAAATCTACCGAGTGGAGAGCAAACCTCCCACTCGGGGGCTTAGCTGCAAACCAGCACTTGCCCGAACATGATGAGCACAGGTCGACGACAATTTATGCTCCACTCCTACCTGCAAAAGAGCATTACAGATGCTAGTATATACTCCAACCCAAAGAAGATGGTTGCCCAAAAGAAGCAAACGTATTTCAATGACAAATCAAGTTCGGATAACGTCTTACGGACCCAGGAGTGCTCAGGCATCAAGCCTGTTAAAGTTTGGCGGTTACAAAAATCACTCGGCATTCCGAGGCAAATTCAAATTATCAAGCATAATAGTTTTTACCCCTCCTGCGGAGGGCTGGAAGGCGCAATGAACTCGTCCAGATCAATCCCATCTGCAATCCGAGTGGCGGCAGCCATGAAGGTCTCCATGAAAGAACGGAAGTCATGCTTCCTAGTATTGGCCACCTTGAGAGACACCAGCTTGTCTTCTCTCGCTTCTTTGCAGTGGACGCGGACCAAGGATAGAGCGACGTCAGCACCGCACCGGGCAGAAGACTTCTTCCACTCTTGCACTCGACTCGGAATCTCGTTCAGTCGATTCATCAGCGACTCAAGGTCATTCTGAACTGTTTCTTCTTGCCAGAGCGATGTGTCGATGCGCGATATAGCGACCTTCAGTCTTGCAAGGTAATCGGCCACTGCAGCAATGCGGGACTCGAGGCGGAGCACGTTCATAGCAGTTTCATCCTTCACCGGAGAATTATAGGATCCAAGCCAGTCTCCACTCGACTAGTCTCCTCTTTAAAGTTTTGGCAGAATTCTGTGGACATGATTCAAGGATAAGCTAACACCCTTATAGCAAGTCAGTAACTACCAATCGGAGATAAGAGGTTACCTTCGAGCATGAGGAACAGCTTCTTGGCAAGTCCTCCCAGATAAAGCTCCAAGTCATTCTTCTTTCCTACCAGTTCACCAGCTTTGTCGCCCAGGACCATATTGGCATTCCTTAGTCGAGTGACTTCTTGGTTGGCCACGTTAAGAGCGGCTTTCAAATTAGTGTTTTCTTCTTCAAGTTTGTTGACGGAAGCCAACTTCTCTTCTGCAAGCCTAGTCTTGTCTGCAGCCCTTTTCTGCGCCTCGGCAAGGTCAAGGTCCTTCTTCTTCAGAGCATCCCTCAGTTTTTCTGCGAAAATCACAATAAGATCAGATTCGGAGACAGGCAAGAAGCGAGGACAGTCGTCAAGATTCTCACCAAACATACCTTTTGCCTCCTCCTTCGCCTTCGTGAAGTTCTCTTGGACAAGCTTTTGATCAAGCTCAAGCTGGATATACTTGTTCTCCAATTCGGTATAATGAGAAACAAGGTCACAAGATTTCTGCGAAAGTTCAATCGACAGACATCAACGACAGATCACTTCCAAGTGACTAAAAGGAAAAATCGTACTATTTCTAAGACTACCGGTGAATCTAAACATTCAACTGTAGTCTCGGGGACTACACCCAGTGGGTGCACTCAGCGTGCCCCCACTAGTTCTATCAGCTAGACTCAGAGTCGATCAGTCGACCGGAAGCAGTTAATCGTAAAAAAAATTCAGACCATAGCTGATTGCCAACAATCGACCACGGTCTCGGGGACTACACCCAGTGGGTGCACTCAGCGTGCCCCCACCAGTTTCATTGTTCCACTCGACCATGGTCGAGTGGAACAAGTAAAGTGAGAAATCTCAAGACACAAAGACTATAGTCGACTGCCAGCAGTCCACTGTAGAATTGACACACCCAGTGGGTGCATGACAAATATCAAGATTTCCAGTCGGTGTTCAACTAACCTGGACATTGCTCTGGAGAGCTGAGCTCGCGTCATAAGCTGCTTAGCTGGCGGTTCGGATCGCCTTCACCTGCTCCATCATAATCCCGGCCTGGCGTATGGCTTCCTTGGCAGCGCTTGCTTGGTCCTCCAGGACGTGGTAGGTGGAGAAGAGGGAAGGCGGGTCAGCACTCAACGAAGAAGGGTGGGCAACCGTCAACGGCTCTGCAAAGGACACGGTAGCCCGAGCAACGTTGCTCCCCTCGGGAATCTATGGTCCAGGTGCTGACGTAACCTGCGCAGCCTTGCCAACAGTCGCCTTTCTGCTCCTCCTCCGCCTCAGCGGCGCTTCGTCGTCATCGTCAGGAAGATTGATGACAACGTTAGGTGGAGCTGCAGAAGAAGTTCAAAATCAAAAATAAAGATTCAATCGAACGAAAGTGAAACCGCGCAGATCATACCAGGCTGAGAAGTCGCAGCATCTTCCATTTCTTGATCCTCATGCCTGGCTGAAGTCTCAGAAGTAGCAGCACTGCGATTTGCAAATATCAGTCGGTCAGCGATTGAGTCGACCAATAATGGAAACATGAGTTATGACCGTTACCCAGAGACAGTCGGAATCTCCATCCTCATCTTCGGTAAGGCCTTCGCCAGTTTTGACGGGGCCGCTCGGGGTTGCTTCGACGCCTTTTCAGTCGGTGCCGGTGAGGTTGTCCGAGGACGTTTCGTCGACTGCCCAGCAGGCGCGACTCCCTTGCCACGATCAGCCGCAGGGTCGTGGGCGAGCTTGGACCTCCTTTCGGAACGAGGAGGCACAACTTCCTCCTCCTCTTCCTCCTCCTCTTCCTCCTCGTCAGAACCGGTGTCTTCCTCACCCTCATCAGCATCCGACTCCCACTCCTCTTGACTTTCGCCTCCGCTTCCTTCCTCCTCTTCGGCCTGTGCCTCGCCCCGTTGGGCATCGAGTACAACTCAGTGGTTTCCTGAAAGACAACAAGCAAGACAAAGGTCAATCGACTGATCTACGACGAAACAGAATGGACGGAGCAATCGGAGGAAAATAGTCGTACCTTGTCCACCTCATAAGATTGGTCGAGTGGAACGATCCTCCTAGCTCCATGAGGGTTGTCCTTGTTCCCCGTGATGGCAGTCATCCACCTCTCCAGTGTAGCATCGTCGACCTCCTCTGGGTGGACCCGACTGGTGTCCTTAGTACCAGAATACAGCCACATCGGGTGGCCCCGGTACTGGAGTGGTTGGATGCGCCGCCGAAGGAAAACCTCCAGAAGGTCCATGCCGGTCACGCCATCGCGAATCAACTGAACTACTCGCTCCATCAACATTTTCACCTGAGCCTTCTCCTCCGGAACTTGGCGTGTTCACTCGACTCTTTCAAAGAGGATGGCTTGTTCACTCGACTCATAGAGAAAGGAGGGAGCCCGGTCGACTGCCCTAGCGTCGGCCGGTCTTGGCAGTAGAACCAGGTCGACTGCCACCCTCTGACCGACTCGGGAAGGGTCATAGCAGGGAAAGTGCTCTTACTTCTCATCTGGACCCCGAGACCCCCACACATATGGATCACCTGAGTTCTCTTGTCATTGGGGCTGGCCTTTTTCACTATCTGGGAACGACAAGTGAATATATGTTTGAAGAGGCCCCAGTGCGGCCGACAACCCAAGAAATTCTCACACAAAGATACAAAGGCGGACAGATAGGCGATGGAATTTGGGTTAAAATGGTGAAGCTGAGCTCCGAAGAAATTCAGAAATCCTCGGAAGAAAAGATGCGGCGGCAGAGAAAACCCTCAATCTACATGAGTCTCCAAGAGGACGCACTCACCCTCCTGAGGTTGCGGTTGCCACTCCGCCCCCTGAGGCCTCGCCGCTCCGTGCTCGATCAGCCCCTCATTGGCTAGGTCATCGAGGTCCTTCTGGGTGATAGTCGAGCGGATCCAATACCCTTGGATTCAACCCTGCGGCAGGCGAGACCGCGATGAGGATCCACCCCGACTGGGCGCTGTTCCCTTCGCTTGCGCCGTCGCCTTCTTCGCCCGCTCCAAAGCCGCCGTCTTCTCCTTCACCATTGTCGTCGGCGAAGCTGGAACGGAGCAGCGACTCTGGGCAGTTGGCGAGCGCAGCAGATGAATCTGGAGACGAGGGAGGAGAAAATGAGGAGGCACTGTTCGGAAAACCTCCGCCTGGTTCCTTATATGGAGTCACTTCCGAGTGGCTGACAGGTAGGCCCGGGCAATCCTGTCAAATCCCGAAACAGTCGCGCATGCGATACGTGGCAAAAAAGGCGGTGTGGGAATCGAGGCGTTCCTGCCTTATCCCATCCGAGTATCGTGGCCTTCTCCGCTTCGCGCGCTTCCCAAAATTCGGATCCCGCTAAATCCGCTAACCACAAGGCAACTTGTCGGAAGGGAGATCTCCTGCGATCCGTCGCTCGGAAATCTCCAAGTTCATAAAGTTCACTCGACACATATAAAGAATGGATCAAGGCGACTGAACGAAAGTCGACACCCTCACTTGAAAGTCATTGATCCAGAGCAAAAACACCTTTATAGTACCAGAAAGCAGGTCGGAAAGATTGCCAACTCTGTCCTCACTCAAACCTCGATCCATTAGGGGGCTACTGATGAAGTCATGTACCTAGGGTAGGGTTACAGACCCGTCCAAGGTACCCTCCCCAAGGGCATGTCAGGACCCCGACTCGATGCCACATAGATCTAGCATGTAACACCTCATATCGCTTTGCGGCCTCACGCACGGTATTCCCACGGGTGTCGCCTTACCTTTGCCCGGGACCGTTTACGCCTTTTGGCACACGTATATGATAGTGTCACTAGCATCCATATGATAAGGAGCCCGGGCTGACATGGCTAGTCGTAAACCCAAAGTGGCACAGACTTACAGGGACAGGCATCCATGACCCAACATCGAACGTGTCGGTCATCAGCGAGTGAATCCAGGCTGTAGCACTGGGCTAGCAGGACTCCGGTGAACCGGGCTGTAGCAGGCTAACAGGACTCCGGTATTCATCGCATGACATTTCCCCGAAGGGACAGACACAGGAACGAAGAAGGACACATGCCGGCCAGCCTAAGTGTTCCGGAGCAGTAGCAAGCTACCATGGCTCAGTGGAAACACTAGGAGACATTTCCCGGTAAGAGAGGCTACCAAGGATAAACAACTAGGTTGTCAGATCCCACACATACCAAGCATTTCAATAACATACACACAATATGCTCGATATGTGCAAATACAACATGGCATCACAACATGACTCTATAACTCAAGTATTTAATCAATAGGCTCCGAGGAGCGAGATATTACAAACAGGGGTCCCATGACCCAACACTCAGAGCATACAAATCAAAGCACAAGCGGAAGCTTAACATGTCTGAGTACAGACAACTATAAATGAAAAAGGCTGAGAAGCCTGACTATCTACCAGATCCTGCCGAGGGCACAAGATCGTTGCTGAGGTAACAAGCTAAACGTCGAAGTCCAAGCGGAACTACTAGTGAGACTGAAGTCTCTCTGCAAAAACATAAAATAGGCAAACGTGAGTACAAATGTACCCAGCAAGACTTACATCAGAACTAACTACATATGCATCATTTTCAACAAAGGGGATGGTGGGGTTTAACTGCAGCAAGCCAGCTTTGACTCGGTGGCTAACCTAAACTACGACTGCAAGTAACTCTTTTGAGGTGGTGCACACGAGTCCACATATTCACCATATCAATACACCACTATGGATCCGCTCCCGTCTCCCTACGAGAACGCCATCCATAGCACTCACGCTTATCTTGCGTATTTTAGAGTATCCACTTTCACTTGTCTATGAACTGATATAAGCAACCCAGAAGTCCTTTTCCGCGGACACGGCTATTCGAATAGATGATGTTAACCCTGCAGGGGTGTACTTCTTCACACACGCTCTCACCACTTACCGCCGTTTACACGACATGTACTCGGCAACCTTCAAGCGGAATCCCAACGTGGGTGTCGGCCACGGCCTGCCTAAACACTCAAGTCTCTAGTCCAGGTTTATCGCCTATTCGGGTTCCATCCATGAGGAGATCCGGCCGGAGTTTCGCTCACAGCCCCAAACGATGTGAACAGGGTTCCGTGACACCAAACGGGCGCCCGGTTTACCCGGCCACGTGCCTACCGCATCACAGCCCACCCCTACGGTCAGCGCTGCGCACGGCCTAACAAACACCAGAAACTACTTGCAACTCCTGGACAGAGGACAAGGGTGATCAAGAAGCCGAGAGGGTCCATTGGTTTCGGGCCCAATGCATGGTAGTAGCTGAATCATGGATCACAAACACAGAACTCAGTTCCTGAGGACGGCTTCAATGAGACAACCCACCATGTACTCCTACATGGCCTCTCACCGCTACCTTTACCAAATCGTGTTCACACACTTAGCTCACACACAGTAGGACATGTTCACACACCTCTGATTCATCCCCGATGAATCAGACCTGACTCAACTTCTAAGCAGTAGCAGGCATGACAAACAAGCATGAATGAGTAGGCACAACAGGGCTCAAACAACTCCTACTCATGCTAGTGGGTTTCATCTATTTACTGTGGCAATGACAGGTCATGCAAGGATAAAGGGGTTCAGCTACCGCAGCAAGTAACACATGAATCGGTGTTGTCCTAATGCAGTAAAAGAGAGCAGGAGCGAGAGAGTAGGATTGTATTGGAATGAACAAGGGGGTTTTTCTTGCCTGGCACTTCTGAAGATAGCATTGAGTCTTCATCAGTGTCAACGATCACATCATCGGTATCACGTCTATCGAGAGGGGACAAATACCGGCAACACAGAAGGGAACACAATCAATGCAATGCACAATATGATGCATGATCATGACATGGCAAAATGAATGTGTTTTGGGCTAATGCATCTAGCAACAAGTTAAATGGGGTTGGTTTGAATACAAGATTCAAATTCAAACTCCATATGTGATTATTTAAATGCCCTTTATTGGTTTTGTCCAAAACAGAGGACAACCATTGTTCAAACATGCATGAAAATGGTACAGATGGATTCCTTGAATTTTCTGATAATTTTTCATATATAATTTATTTAATTTGGAGTTACGGTTAATTTTCTATGATTTATTGAAGTTTTAGGCATTTTCTGGAATTTCCTGAATAATAATAAATCCAGTAAATGATTTAACTGTGTCAGCCTGACGCCAGCATGACGTCAGCGAGTCAACGGCCAGGTCCAGGTCAAAACCTGACAGTGGGTCCCGCGTGTCAGTGACTCAGTTGGTTAACTGGGTTGATTAGGGTTAAACTAATACTAACGAAAATGTCAGCAGGGCTGGGCCCACATGTCAGTGGCTTAAATAATTAACTAAATTAATTAGTGTTAACTAATCTAACACCTAAACTAATTAACAGGGGCTGGCCCCACCTGTCACCGACCCAGGGGGGGTTCCGCCATGGTCAAGTGGGTCAACCCCACCGGCGACATGACGCCGGCGAGGCCAGATGCGGCGGCGGGCTTCGGAAATCGCCCTCAGGGCATCATTTCGAGCGCGGTTAGTTGCATTCAAACGCACGCAGTGGCACGCGTCGAACAGTGGTGGTGGCCGGACCTATGGTGGCCGGAGCCGACGACGGCGAGCTCCAAGGCGGCGGCCGGAGTTCGGGTGTGCTTGGAATCGGCGTTGTGGTGCACGGTGAGACGAACGGGTGGGCTAGATCAGCTCCTGGGAGCAGCGCGAGCGCGATGACATGCTCAGGGGCAAGATGGGCTTGCTCAAGCCATGGTGACGACTTCGCCGACGGCGAGCACAACTCGGCTATGTGCATCTGTGGCTAGGGCGCGAAATCGACGCGGGGAGAAGAGGGGAATCGACCGGAGGCTCACAGGGGTTGCGATGGTGGCCTCGGGGAGCTCGGGGAGGCGTCAGGGAGGGCACACGGTTGCCGGCGATCTCGGCGGCCGAAGCTTGAAGAAGAGGTCGGGGAAGCCGCTGCAGGGCGCGTCCGCTCGTGTGGCTTGGCGGGGACGGTGTAGAGGTCAGCGGCGGAGCTTCTGGAACTGGCGGAAGGGCGAGGGAGGGCTGGTGGCTGCGGCTATGGCGAACGGCGGCGACGGAGACTCTCGGGTGAGCTCGGGGAAGGAAGTCAGGGGAGGGAGAGAGGGTGCAGCGAGTGAGGGAGAGGTGAGAGGGGGTCGGGGAGGCGCGTGGCGTCACCGGGGCGTCGAGGAGGAAGCAGGAGGTGGCCAGGGGAAGCAGGAGGTGGCCGAGGCCTCTCGGGCGCACGCCACGCCTCGGTCCTTCTGGCGAGGAGGAAGACGACAGGGGGAGTGGAGATGGGCTGGGCCGTGCTGGGCCAGGTACGTGGGCGCCAGGTAGGTTAGGTAGGTGGCCTGGTGGCCTTCTCTCCCTTTCTTTTATTTCCTCTTTTCTATTTCTATTTTCTGTAGTTTGTTTTGATTTAGTTTTAGACACTAAATCATTTTTTTATAAATCCTGAGAATAATTGTGGACATTAACTGAATTATTACAGAGGCCCTCAACTATTTTCAGAATTGTTGGAGCATTTAAAATATTAACAGTATTTAAATGCCCCAATTCAAATACAATATGGTTTAATCAAAAATCCAAAAATGTCTTGGAAAAATATCCATCATCTTTGGATATGGTTTTCACCCTTTTCCAGTAATCATGAACATTTTTGCAAACCAATTTGGGTTCTTTGAAAATATTTTGAAGTTGAACCTATTTGCAATGCTTTGGTGCTAGGGCTTGGTCATCCCCATTTCAAATTTCATAAAATTTAGACATGTTGCATGGATGCAAAAGCAAAAACAAACAAGCGCTGATCTGGGGCTATGACAGCTCACCCCCACTAAACAAAAATCTCGTCCCGAGATTCAAGCGTAGGGTAAGGTGAAGGGGGAACGCAAACTAGTACAATCTTCACGATCCAGGTTGCACTTCAATTGAACGTTGATTCGTTCACCATCATTGTCTCGAAGTCTTGCCTTGAGAACTCCAACTAACATGACAACGAGAGGAAAGGAAAGACCCTAAAAGAATCGTTCTTCTCGAAGGTCGAACAACTCAGGATTAACTCACGGAATGAGACATAGCAACATCTCTTGAGCTGAGAGACGAAGCACACATCCATAAGAATGGAGTGAGGCAGATGACGAAGGTTCACTAGGTAGACAACAATTTCACGCTTAAGAAGGTGGTAATCGGTTGTTAACGTAGCGAGGAGTTAAGTTGACATGACACCATAATGATGCACCTTAGGGAAGGTGACTCGAAGATATATCCCCTTAAGTGGCAAAAAGAATTACCTTTGATTCAGAGATCATTGAAACTCTTTAAACCAGCCTAAGGCAATTCTCGAGCGATCGTTTGGAGGGGGTCGGTAGAATGGCATACTCGGACTTGGATGATGTGGATTACCTTGTTGAAGACAACGTAATGGATGATTTTTGCTTATCACCGGAAAATGGAAGAGACCCATGGTAGAATGGCACAATGGCGGTGCAAGCTGGGAACAGAATGCAAATGCTGGGAATGATTCTGGTAACTAGGGAAGAACCCAACAATAGAGAGTGAATTCACTGTTTGAAGGTTATAGCATAATCGAGGAAACTGAGAGGAATCCCAGTTAGTGCCGATGATAACACGTAGCGCTTGTGCGTGCTCTCAAGAACTTGAGCATTTCCACAATCATCAAGGTTTTACCAACATCCGTGTCAAGGATCCTGGCAACACAACATACTACCATGATGAATGATGATGGATGATGCGGATGCAAAAGAAGATAACACCTTCTCAGATTTCACCCTTAGCGGGGCCAAGGAAATAAAATCTGGATGATCGACCGAGAGACATTTAGCACTCCGCTTCTAATGTTCTCCTTGATGTACTAGTGTAACCTATTCATAGATATAGTTTAATATCTAGAACATCAAGTAAAAAGGTCGGACTTCGGAACACAGAAATCCATAAGGGCAACTAGGGAGTAAATCCTACGAAATCCCTATGGGGAGGTGGCCAACTTCCTCAAATCAAGATACTACAACAAGAGGTCTTCCGGCTGGGTGTGTTGGCCACGACATCCACTTTACCGGTTTTCGAGGGACCGATATTATAGTTCTTGGAAAATGTTCCAAACCATCATATCTGCCTGAGATTCAGATCTGGTTGGTGTCAGGATATTCCAGACTCATCGAGTCTAGGAAGAAAAACGAAAGTTTGCAACACAAATCGATGAGATGACGTTGCGAGATTCTCGGGAATGAACTATGATAGCAAGCTCCAAACATGAGCTGGTTCTGCTACTAACATGTGAACACGTTGTCCCGGACAAGCATGGCCACGTAGTAGTCTTATAATCAAACACTATCGAGTTCGGGTGGGGAACCATAATCGAGGATATCGAAGTCTTTACGCAAGTCCATGGATTAGATCCCAAGCATAGACTTCTTTTCCTTGAACAAGTCAATCAGTGGCTTAGTGTGCTAGGGACACATATAGAATGAAGGTTGCAAGTCTCCAGACTACAGAATACTTCGCACGTGTGCATGACTGATTTGGGATGATTCCAAAGGAAACAAAACAATCTTTCTCAAATTCACGGCGGCAACTTTCACCAAATGCACGTGTATAAGAGGAAGTCACTCCTTTCATCAAAGAAATACTTCATGAGCTAGCATGAAGAAAATGCTTTCAAAAGTTTCCAACACTAGCTTAATGTTCAACAACATCATGGAGGAGATAAGGATGTTGCCAATGGGCTCAACAACAATTCTTCCGGGTTTCCCTTTAAAAGGAATTCCATAGTTAAGTGAACAAGTGATAGCATTGGTCAGACCCGAAAGATATAATGGTGTATGCTCGAGGGATCAACCACGAGTAAGACAACATTACGAATATCGTTGGTTCTGGTCTGATTGGATGATAGCCCATACTCCAATCAAAGGTTAGATAAAAATGATAGGTCCAGCAACTGATCACAGGGACCAATCGATGAAGATATCATCTTTCGTCAACACATACTACACAAGAATATCCCTTTGGAACGAACTAAGTCAGGCAAGCTTTTATCTTCCAACTCTCCAAGTTGTTGTCTAGCTTAACCAACTAGCTCAGGGATATCCAACACAGATTCTTAGAGAAGGGTGGTTCACAAGAAACCAACTTGATCACGAGCTCAACACAGCGGTCAGGTGACAACCTGGTAATACTTCCGAGAAGATCTACGGAAAATCACAAACCACCGATATGTTACTAAGCTCGAGAACAATCTTGCTTTTTGAGGCAAGACGATATGATCAATAGAGCGAAGATTTGAAATAATCCTAACTCATCGATCGAGGAGTGCACCGAGAACAAGGACTAGGTAGCATGATCAACCTTAGAATGATGATTCAAAACCAACACGCTAAGAATGAAATTATTGTCCATTAACTACCAAGCAACAAGGTTGCTAGGAGTATTGAATTCACACATCATGATTCACTTGTCGGCATTCCGGTTGCGACAACACGGAACCGAGGGATGAATAATGATGGCGAGAAGTATCACTACATCAAGAATTCACAAGAGCCGGTGCAATCCTCATGAAAATCCTGACATAAAGACGGTAATACTTCAGGGTAGAACAGAATCAAAAGCTGGGCTGGCATTTTGATCTGCGGAGCACAATTGCTTTGACCCAATCCTAGATATGGAAAAGGTACTGGAGTTTGTTTCTCCTATCATTCCGCAATAGAATGGCTTTACGGACCACAAGAGTAATAGGCATCGATAAACGAACGCACGCATACTCTTGACTATCAATTGATAGACGAAGGTCAGTAGACAACTAAAGAGGGGCAACTCAAAGGAACATATAACTTTTTGAGTTGTGGATGCGTAGATTAGTATGTCGAACCAGGTTCAACATAATTCTTCTGGATAACCCATGCAGAAAGGTTGAGCTGGCAGAGTCACAATATAGCATGGAGAACTCATCGAGAGCGCTCTTGTTGTCATCTTTTGGTTCAGAAGAACTCCTGCCAAGAATGATTCATGGTAATTGGAAGAAGGATGTACCATGAACCTCGAGGACTATCGCAAAGGTTACTATTATCCTAAAGGAACTAGCAACACTATCAACATGATGTAAGTAGGATGAATCTCGGGTTCAAAACCCAGGAATAGAATACCTACTCCTAAGTAGCATCACGGAATGCTTTCGAGAATAAAGGCCAGAATCATCACACTAGGACACAAATCATGGCTAGACCACTACATGATCCCCTGAGACACCTAGGGTCATAATAATTATTCCAACATAAAGGTCGAGGCAGTAGAATACCTCAACTCAACAATTAGTGTGATTGAGCTGGCATAAAGGAGCATCGAAACCAGAGGGAAAGGATTTTGGAAATGCATCAGACTATTTAGAAACCTGGAATGACTCGGACAGCATAACGGCTGTAAATGCTCAAAAAAGATTTGAGACATTCACCAAAATGGTGGCATAACCACTCAGAAGCACAATATCAAGGTTTCGAGATCAACAGTTAACATACAGAAGTCGTAGGAACTGAACTCAAGCTTAAATCCAACAATCTTATAAGTCTACGGATTAGTAACACGTGATCCTGATAGAAAGAAGAGATAGCCTAGTTCTTAATCCCCGTAGGAAAGATAAGATGACTCAGATCAGAAGGGCATAAGGTATAAGGAGTAAAAAGAGCCTTACGTTCCATCCCACAATCAATTCCCTTATATAACTAAAGAATTTCTAGACTCAACTTCGACCAGTTTGGCCTGGTAATACTACAGGCAGTCAAGCTCTGATACCAACGCTGTCAGGACCCCGACTCGATGCCACATAGATCTAGCATGTAACACCTCATATCGCTTTGCGGCCTCACACACGGTATTCCCACGGGTGTCGCCTTACCTTTGCCCGGGACCGTTTGCGCCTTTTGGCACACGTATATGATAGTGTCGCTAGCATCCATATGATAAGGAGCCCGGGCTGACATGGCTAGTCGTAAACCCAAAGTGGCACAGACTTACAGGGACAGGCATCCATGACCCAACATCGAACGTGTCGGTCATCAACGAGTGAATCCAGGCTGTAGCACTGGGCTAGCAGGACTCCTGTGAACCGGGTTGTAGCGGGCTAACAGGACTCCGGTATTCATCGCGTGACATTTCCCCGAAGGGACAGACACAGGAACGAAGAAGGACACATGCCGGCCAGCCTAAGTGTTCCGGAGCAGTAGCAAGCTACCATGGCTCAGTGGAAACACGAGGAGACATTTCCCGGTAAGAGAGGCTACCAAGGATAAACAACTAGGTTGTCAGATCCCACACATACCAAGCATTTCAATAACATACACACAATATGCTCGATATGTGCAAATACAACATGGCATCACAACATGACTCTATAACTCAAGTATTTAATCAATAGGCTCCGAGGAGCGAGATATTACAAACAGGGGTCCCATGACCCAACACTCAGAGCATACAAATCAAAGCACAAGCGGAAGCTTAACATGTCTGAGTACAGACAACTATAAATGAAAAAGGCTGAGAAGCCTGACTATCTACCAGATCCTGCCGAGGGCACAAGATCGTAGCTGAGGTAACAAGCTAAACGTCGAAGTCCAAGCGGAACTACTAGTGAGACTGAAGTCTCTCTGCAAAAAACATAAAATAGGCAAACGTGAGTACAAATGCACCCAGCAAGACTTACATCAGAACTAACTACATATGCATCATTTTCAACAAAGGGGATGGTGGGGTTTAACTGCAGCAAGCCAGCTTTGACTCGGTGGCTAACCTAAACTACGACTGCAAGTAACTCTTTTGAGGTGGCGCACACGAGTCCACATATTCACCATATCAATACACCACTATGGATCCGCTCCCGTCTCCCTACGAGAATGCCATCCATAGCACTCACGCTTATCTTGCGTATTTTAGAGTATCCACTTTCACTTGTCTATGAACTGATATAAGCAACCCAGAAGTCCTTTTCCGCGGACACGGCTATTCGAATAGATGATGTTAACCCTGCAGGGGTGTACTTCTTCACACACGCTCTCACCACTTACCGCCGTTTACACGACATGTACTTGGCAACCTTCAAGCGGAAGCCCAACGTGGGTGTCGGCCACGGCCTGCCTAAACACTCAAGTCTCTAGTCCAGGTTTATCGCCTATTCGGGTTCCATCCATGAGGAGATCCGGCCGGAGTTTCGCTCACAGCCCCAAACGATGTGAACAGGGTTCCGTGACACCAAACGGGCGCCCGGTTTACCCGGCCACGTGCCTACCGCATCATAGCCCACCCCTACGGTCAGCGCTGCGCACGGCCTCCAGCATACTACAAACACCAGAAACTACTTGCAACTCCTGGACAGAGGACAAGGGTGATCAAGAAGCCAAGAGGGTCCATTGGTTTCGGGCCCAATGCATGGTAGTAGCTGAATCATGGATCACAAACACAGAACTCAGTTCATGAGGACGGCTTCAATGAGACAACCCACCATGTACTCCTACATGGCCTCTCACCGCTACCTTTACCAAATCGTGTTCACACACTTAGCTCACACACAGTAGGACATGTTCACACACCTCTGATTCATCCCCGATGAATCAGACCTGACTCAACTTCTAAGCAGTAGCAGGCATGACAAACAAGCATGAATGAGTAGGCATAACAGGTCTCAAACAACTCCTACTCATGCTAGTGGGTTTCATCTATTTACTGTGGCAATGACAGGTCATGCAAGGATAAAGGGGTTCAGCTACCGCAGCAAGTAACACATGAATCGGTGTTGTCCTAATGCAGTAAAAGAGAGCAGGAGCGAGAGAGTAGGATTGTATCGGAATGAACAAGGGGGTTTTGCTTGCCTGGCACTTCTGAAGATAGCATTGAGTCTTCATCAGTGTCAACGATCACATCATCGGTATCACGTCTATCGAGAGGGGACAAATACCGGCAACACAGAAGGGAACACAATCAATGCAATGCACAATATGATGCATGATCATGACATGGCAAAATGAATGTGTTTTGGGCTAATGCATCTAGCAACAAGTTAAATGGGGTTGGTTTGAATACAAGATTCAAATTCAAACTCCATATGTGATTATTTAAATGCCCTTTATTGGTTTTGTCCAAAACAGAGGACAACCATTGTTCAAACATGCATGAAAATGGTACAGATGGATTCCTTGAATTTTTCTAATAATTTTTCATATATAATTTATTTAATTTGGAGTTACGGTTAATTTTCTATGATTTATTGAAGTTTTAGGCATTTTCTGGAATTTCCTGAATAATAATAAATCCAGTAAATGATTTAACTGCGTCAGCCTGACGCCAGCATGACGTCAGCGAGTCAACGGCCAGGTCCAGGTCAAAACCTGACAGTGGGTCCCGCGTGTCAGTGACTCAGTTGGTTAACTGGGTTGATTAGGGTTAAACTAATACTAACGAAAATGTCAGCAGGGCTGGGCCCACATGTTAGTGGCTTAAATAATTAACTAAATTAATTAGTGTTAACTAATCTAACACCTAAACTAATTAACAGGGGCTGGCCCCACCTGTCACCGACCCAGGGGGGGTTCCGCCATGGTCAAGTGGGTCAACCCCACCGGCGACATGACGCCGGCGAGGCCAGATGCGGCGGCGGGCTTCAGAAATCGCCCTCAGGGCATCATTTCGAGCGCGGTTAGTTGCATTCAAACGCACGCAGTGGCACGCGTCGAACAGTGGTGGTGGCCGGACCTATGGTGGCCGGAGCCGACGACGGCGAGCTCCAAGGCGGCGGCCGGAGTTCGGGTGTGCTTGGAATCGGCGTTGTGGTGCACGGTGAGACGAACGGGTGGGCTAGATCAGCTCCTGGGAGCAGCGCGAGCGCGATGACATGCTCAGGGGCAAGATGGGCTTACTCAAGCCATGGTGACGACTTCGCCGGCGGCGAGCACAACTCGGCTATGTGCATCTGTGGCTAGGGCGCGAAATCGACGCGGGGAGAAGAGGGGAATCGACCGGAGGCTCACAGGGGTTGCGATGGTGGCCTCGGGGAGCTCGGGGAGGCGTCAGGGAGGGCACACGGTCGCCGGCGATCTCGGCGGCCGAAGCTTGAAGAAGAGGTCGGGGAAGCCGCTGCAGGGCGCGTCCGCTCGTGTGGCTTGGCGGGGACGGTGTAGAGGTCAGCGGCGGAGCTTCTGGAACTGGCGGAAGGGCGAGGGAGGGCTGGTGGCTGCGGCTATGGCGAACGGCAGCGACGGCGACTCTCGGGTGAGCTCGGGGAAGGAAGTCAGGGGAGGGAGAGAGGGTGCAGCGAGTGAGGGAGAGGTGAGAGGGGGTCGGGGAGGCGCGTGGCGTCACCGGGGCGTCGAGGAGGAAGCAGGAGGTGGCCAGGGGAAGCAGGAGGTGGCCGAGGCCTCTCGGGCGCGCGCCACGCCTCGGTCCTTCTGGCGAGGAGGAAGACGATAGGGGGAGTGGAGATGGGCTGGGCCGTGCTGGGCCAGGTAGGTGGGCGCCAGGTAGGTTAGGTAAGTGGCCTGGTGGCCTTCTCTCCCTTTCTTTTATTTCCTCTTTTCTATTTCTATTTTCTGTAGTTTGTTTTGATTTAGTTTTAGACACTAAATCATTTTTTTTATAAATCCTGAGAATAATTGTGGACATTAACTGAATTATTACAGAGGCCCTCAACTATTTTCAGAATTGTTGGAGCATTTAAAATATTAATAGTATTTAAATGCCCCAATTCAAATACAATATGGTTTAATCAAAAATCCAAAAATGTCTTGGAAAAATATCCATCATCTCTGGATATGGTTTTCACCCTTTTCCAGTAATCATGAACATTTTTGCAAACCAATTTGGGTTCTTTGAAAATATTTTGAAGTTGAACCTATTTGCAATGCTTTGGTGCTAGGGCTTGGTCATCCCCATTTCAAATTTCATAAAATTTAGACATGTTGCATGGATGCTAAAGCAAAAACAAACAAGGGCTGATCTGGAGCTATGACAGGGCATCTCTTAGAAGAAGCCGTCTTCCAGTCGACCAAGAGGGATTCTACTCGACCAACTAGAAGACACTCGACGAACCTGAAGACACTCGACCATGAAGACTCACTCGATCATCAGGAGTTCAAGATCTAATTTATATCCAAACGGTCTGTAATTAAGTAGTCTTTACGGCCATGATGACACTTTATGTAAGGCGTTACTAGTAATGTCTGGCCTTAATGTACTTTAACCCTCCGCTACGTGGGCTGGCTGGGGTCCTGGCGTCCTCTATATAAGCCATCCCCCTCCACTGGCAGAAGGGTTCGCACCCCTGTACCTCTCACACACATAATCCAGTCGACCGCCTCTGGGCTCCGAGACGTAGGGTTGTTACTTCTTCTGAGAAGGGCCTGAACTCGTAAAAGACTCGTGTGTACAACTGCTCCATAGCTAGGATCTTGCCTCTCCATACCTACCCCCCATTCTACTGTCAAACTTAGAACCACGACAATGACTATGTCATCCATGTATGCTTCAACTATCTTGCCGATTTGTTTCACCAGGCATGTTTGAATCATGCATTGATAGGTGGCACCGGCGTTTTTGAGCCCGGAAGGCATAGTGTTGAAGTAGAAAGGCCCGTATGGGGTGATAAATGCTGGTGCGGCCTGGTCGGACTCCTTCATCTTGATTTCATGGTATCCGGAGTATGCGTCGAGGAAACACAGTGAGTCGTGTCCTGCGGTAGCGTCGATGATCTGATCAATGCGAGGGAGGGGAAAGGGATCCTTAGTGCAAGTCTTGTTAAGGTCTTTGAAATCGACGCATAGGCGCCAGGATTTATCCTTCTTTGGTACCATCACCAGGTTTGCTAGCCAGTTCAGATGTTTTATCTCTCTGATGAATCCGGCCTCGAGTAACTTGGCTAGTTCCTCTCCCCTGGCTTGTCGTTTGGGTTCGGAGAAGCGCCGTAATGTTTGCTTGACCGGCTTGTATCCCTTCAATATGTTTAGGCTATGTTCGGCCAGTCTGCGTAGGATTCCTGGCATATCAGAAGGGTGCCAGGCAAACATGTCCCAGTTTTCGCGTAGGAACGCCCGCAGTGCGGCGTCGACCGTGGGGTCCAACTGTGCCCCGATGGATGCTGTTTTCGTGGAGTCCGTTGGGTGGACCTGGAATTTGACTATTTCGTCTGCTGGTTTGAAGGAGGTGGATTTGGATCACTTATCAAGTATCACGTCGTCCCTATCCACCATGGAGCGCAGTGCTGTTAATTCTTCGGTAGTGAGGGCTTCTGATAATGCCTCGAGGCCCAAGGTGGCGGTTTTGTTTTCAGCACGGAGTGCTATGTCTGGATCGCTGGCGAGAGTGATGATTCCATTGCGCCCGGGCATCTTGAGCTTCATGTACCCGTAATGGGGTATAGCTTGGAAGCTCGCAAATGCATCTCGCCCTAAAAGGGCGTGGTATCCACTGTTGAAAGGGGCCACTTGAAAGGTTATCTCTTCAGACCGATAGTTCTCCGGCGTGCCGAATACCATGTCAAGTGTGATTTTTCCCGCACATCGTGCCTCCCGACTAGGAATGATTCCCCGGAAGGTCGTGCTGCTTTGCTCAATGCGGCTCCTGTCTATTTCCATTTTGTTGAGAGTTTCCTCGTAAATGAGGTTTAGTCCGCTGTCACCGTCCATGAGAACTTTGGTAAGCCGAAAACCGTCCATAATTGGACTGAGGACCAATGCGGCAGGTGCCTGGACTGTTTTGAATTTTGGTTCATCACTGGCATTGAAAGTTATGGCCATGTCATTCCACGGGTTTATTGTTGCAACTTGGCAGACTTCAGCGAGGCCGTGGAGTGCCCTTTTGCGCCTATTGTTCGAGGTGAAAGTCTCGAAGACTGACAACACTGTACGGTTGCTGTCTTCCGTGGGATGTTGTTCTGTGGTATTTTTGATGAGGAGATCCGCGCCGCTCTTGGCCACCTTCCGGAGTATCCAACATGCTCTAAGGCTGTGGGTTGGTATGTTATCCGGTGTTGTATGTATGTTGCATGGCCTATCGAGCCATCCCTCTAGGACGGTTCCGCGCCTCGTAATGGGCTTTGATTTTTTTGCTATTGGATCGGGCGACCGACGAGGGTGCATCCTTTTTGTCCGGACGAGGGGTTTAGTGGAAACTGGTGGCTCCCAAGAGGCTGCCCGAGCTTTCCAGGCGCTTTCCATTGCACATTACTTTTGTACTATAGTTGCCAAGTCAGCAAAGTGTGATACGTGATAGCGATTGATTGCATTGAGTATTCCCTCGTCCATGCAGTTTTTGTAGACTAATGAGATTGCGTCTTCATCGCGGCAGTCCTTGATCCTATCCTTGACAAGGAGGAATCTGGCCCAAAAGTGATCGACCGTTTCTCGGGACTGCTGTCTAATGTGGGTGAGATCGCTTATATCTGGGTGGGTGGGTGGATTCAAGTCTGAACCCTGAACCAATCTGGGGTCCGGAGCTTGAGAAAGTTCCGAGCTTAACAGTTCGGACTTTGGGATATCAACAAAAAATTTCGGCCCACGGTCTGAATCTAAGCTCGGAATTCAGGGCATCTCTTCCCGCGGGCGAGTATCCGGCTCAGTGAGCTCGGAGATCCGAACATAGTTTGTCCTCAACATAGGGTAAGAGTCGTCGCATGGCTCCTCCACTACCGTTATATGATGGGTGATCAGTGGAGATTCAATTTCTCTCTGATCGGGTTTAAGCCCAATCCGATCGTAGTTCGTAGCGACTCCCAAAGCGGTGATGCGATCCAGGAGTTCGTCTAAAGATGACAACTCCACCAGATCCATCTGTTCAGAGTATTCTGAGCTGATGTGAAGGCGATTTTCGATGACCCGAGAGGTCATCGTTGGCTCGACGGCCGAACGGGCGGCCATGGTAAAGCCGTCCAACCGGAGGGTTTGGCCTGGAGTCAGGGCTCCCCCGGAGGTGATGCTGTCTTTGATGACAAGGCGAGCCATCAAGCCTATCTTCGATGTCACAGTGGAACTCTCAATGAAAGCACCAATGTCGGTGTCAAAACCGGCGGATCTCGGGTAGGGGGTCCCGAACTATGCGTCTAAGGCTAATGGTAACAGGAGGCGGGGGACACAATGTTTACCCAGGTTCGGGCCCTCTCTATGGAGGTAATACCCTACTTCCTGCTTGATTGATCTTCATGAATATGAGTATTACAAGAGTTGATCTACCACAAGATCGTAATGGCTAAACCCTAGAAGTCTAGCCTATGAGGATATGATTGTTGTCCTACGGACTAAACCCTCCGGTTTATATAGACACTGGAGGGGGCTAGGGTTACACAAAGTCGGTTATAGAGAAAGGAATCTACATATCCGAATCGCCGAGCTTGCCTTCCACGCAAAGGAGAGTCCCATACGGACACGAGATGAAGTCTTCTATCTTGTATCTTCATAGTCCAACAGTCCGGCCAAAGTATATAGTCCGGCTATCTGAGGACCCCTTGTCTAGGACTCCCTCAGCGACACCTTCCGCTGAAATCACTGTCCCCCTCCTCCAATTAAGCGCCGCCCAGATCCATTTTGCACGCAGTATAACGTGGAGCTTGTTGGGGAACGTGGTAATATAAAAAAATTCCTACGATCACGCAAGATCTATCTAGGTGCTGCATAGCAATGAGAGGGGAGAGTGTGTCCATGTACCCTCGTAGACCAAAAGCGAAAGCGTTTCAATAACGCGGCTGATGTCGTCGAACTTCTTCGTGATCCAACCGATCAAGTACCAAACGTATGGCACCTCCGCGTTCAGCACACGTTCAGCTCGATGACGTCCATCATACTCTTGATCCAGTTGAGGACGAGGGTGAGTTTCACCAGCACGACGGCGTTGCGACGGTGATGATGATGCTACCGGCGCAGGGCTTCGCCTAAGCATTACGATGGTATGATCGAGGTGTGTAACTGTGGAGGGGGGCACCGCACACAGTTAAGACAAACTTGTGTGTTCTAGGGTGCCCCCTGCCCCCGTATATAAAGGATCAAGGGGGAGGCCGGCCGGCCCCTGTAGGCACGCCTGGGAGAGAGGAGTCCTACTAGGAGTGCAAATCCTAGTAGGAGTCCACCTCCCAAGAAAGGGGGAAGGAAGGAGAGGGAGAGGAAGTAGGAAAGGGGGGCGTCGCCTCCCCTTCCCTAGTCCAATTCATACCCAAGGGGGAGGGGGCACGTGGCCTGCCCTGGCTCCCACTCTCTCTCTTCACCAAGGCCCAATGTGGCCCATTAGTTCCCTGGGGTTCCGGTAACCCCTCTGGCACTCCGGTTTTACCCGAAACTTTCCGGAACACTTCTGGTGTCCGAATATAGCCGTCCAATATATCAATCTTTATGTCTCAACCATTTTGAGACTCCTTGTCATGTCTGTGATCTCATCTGGGACTCCGAACAAACTTCGTTCATCAAAAATACATAACTCATAATACATATCATCATCGAACATTAAAGCGTGTGAACCCTACGGGTTCGAGAACTATGTAGACATGACCGAGACATATCTCCGGTCAATAACAAATAGCGGAACCTGGATGCTCATATTGGCTCCAACATATTCTACGAAGATCTTTATCAGTCAAACCGCAGAACAACATACGTTGTTCCCTTTGTCATCGGTGTGTTACTTGCCCGAGATTCGATTGTCGGTATCATCATACCTAGTTCAATCTCGTTACCGGCAAGTCTCTTTACTCGTTCCATAATACTTCATCCCGCAACTAACTCATTAGTCACATTGCTTGCAAGGCTTGTAGTGATGAGCATTACCGAGAGGGCCAAGAGATACCTCTCCGAAACACAGAGTGACAAATCCTAATCTCGATCTATGCCAACCCAACAAACACCTTCGAAGACACCTCTAGAGCACCTTTATAATCACCCAGTTACATTGTGACGTTTGGTAGCACACAAGGTGTTCCTCCGGTATTCGGGAGTTGCATAATCTCATAGACTGAGGAACATGTATAAGTCATGAACAAAGCAGTAGCAATGAAACTGTAACGATCATGATGCTAAGCTAACAGATGGGTCATGTCTATCACTTCATTCTCCTAATGATGTGATCCCGTTCATCAAATGACAACACATGTCTATGGTTAGGAAACTTAACCATCTTTGATTAACGAGCTAGTCAAGTAGAGGCATACTACGGACAATATGTTTTGTCTATGTATTCACAATGTACTAAGTTTCCGGTTAATACAATTTGTCATGATATAAGGAAATATAAATAACAACTTTATTATTGACTCTAGGGCATATTTCCTCCAGTCTCCCACTTGCACTAGAGTCAATAATCTAGTTCACATTGCCATGTGATTTAACATCAATAGTTCACATCTGTATGTGATTAACACCCATAGTTCACATCGCCATGTGAGCAACAAGCAAAGGGTTTACTAGAGTCAATAATCTGGTTCACATTGCTATGTGATTAACACCCAAAAAGTACTAAGGTGTGATCATGTTTTGCTTGTGAGAGAATTTTAGTCAACGGGTCTGTTAAATTCAGAGCCGTATGTATCTTGCAAATTTTCTATGTCTACAATGCTCTGCATGGAGCTACTCTAGCTAATCGCTCCCACTTCCAATATGTATCCAGATTGAGACTCGGAGTCATCTCGATTGATGTAAAGCTTACATCGATGTAACTCTTTACAACGAACTCTTTATCACCTCTATAACCGAGAAATACTTCCTTAGTCCTCTTAGGTAACTAAGGATAATTTTGACCGCTATACAGTGATCCACTCCTGGATCACTATCGTATTGCCTTGCCAAACTCATAGCAAGTCACACAACTAGTCTGGTACATAACATGGCATACTTTATAGAACCTATGGCTGAGGCATAGGGAATGACTTTCATTCTCTTTCTATTTTCTGCCTTGGTCGGGCTTTGAGTCTTACTCAACTTTACACCTTGTAATATAGACAAGAACTCCTTCTTTGACTGATCCATTTTGAACTCTTTCAAAAACTTGTCAAGGTATATACTCATTTGAAAATTTTTATCAAGTGTCTTGATCTATCTCTATAGATCTTGATGCTCAATATGTAAGCAGCTTCACCGATGTCTTTCTTTGAAAATCTCCTTTCCAACTCTCCTTTATGCTTTCCAAAAAATTCTACATCATTTCCGATCAACAATATGTCATTCACATATACTTATCAGAAAGGCTGTAGTGCTTCCACTCACTTTCTTGTAAATACAGGCTTCACCGCAAGTCTGTATAAAACTATATGCTTTGATCAACTCATCAAAGTGTATATTCCAACTCCGAGGTGCTTGCACCAGTCCATTAATGGATTGCTAGAGCTTGCACACCTTGTTAGTACCTTTAGGATCGACAAAACCTTCTGGTTGCAGCATATACAACTCTTCTTTTAAGAAATATCCATTTAAGGAATGCAGTTTTGACATCCATTTGCCAGATTTCATAAAATATGGCAATTGCTAACAGGATTCGGATGGATTTAAGCATCGCTACAGTTGAGAAAATCTTATTATAGTCAACACCTTGAACTTGTCGAAAACCTTTTGCGACAAGTCGAGCTTTGTAGATAGTAACACTACTATCAGCATCCGTCTTCCTCTAGAAGATCCATTTATTTTCTATGGCTTGCCGATCATCGGGCAAGTCCACCAAAGTCCACACTTTGTTCTCATACATGGATCCCATCTCAGATTTCATGGCCTTAAGCCATTTCGCGGAATCTGGGCTCATCATCGCTTCCTCATAGTTCATAGGTTCATCATGGTCTAGTAACATGACTTCCAGAATAGGATTACCGTACCACTCTGGTGCGGGCTGTACTCTAGTTACCTACGAGGTTCGGTAGTAACTTGATCTGAAGTTTCATGATCATCATCATTAGCTTCTTCACTAATTGGTGTAGGAATCACTGGAAATGATTTCTGTGATGAACTACTTTCCAATTCGGGAGAAGGTACAATTACCTCATCAAGTTCTACTTCCCTCCCACTCACTTCTTTCGAGAGAAACTCCTTCTCTAGAAAGGTTCCGTTCTTAGCAACAAAAATCTTGCCTTCAGACTTGTGGTAGAAGGTGTACCCAATTATTTCCTTAGTGTATACTATGAAGACACATTTCTTTGATTTGGGTTTGATCTTATCAGGTTGAAGCTTTTTCACATAAGCATCACAACCCCAAACTTTAAGAAATGACAACTTTGGTTTCTTGCCAAACCATAGTTCATAAGGCGTCGTCTCAATGGATTTTGATGGTGCCCTATTTAAAGTGAATGCAGCCGTCTCTAAAGCATAACCCCAAAACGATAGTGGTAAATCAGTAAGAGACATCATAATCGCACCATATCTAATAAAGTACGGTTACGACGTTCGGACACGCCATTTTGCTATGGTGTTCCAGGTGGCGTAAGTTGTGAAACTATTCCACATTGTTTCAAATGAAGACCAAACTCGTAACTCAAATATTCACCTCCATGATCAGATCGTAGAAACTTTATTTTCTTGTTACAATGATTTTCCACTTCACACTGAAATTCTTTGAACTTTTCAAATGTTTCAGACTTAATGCTTCATTATGTAGATATACCCATATCTGCTCAAATCATATGTGAAGGTAAGAAATAACAATACCCGCCACGAGCCTCAACACTCATTGGACCGCATACATCTGTATGTATTATTTCCAATAAGTCAGTAGCTCGTTACATTGTTTTGGAGAACAAAGTTTTAGTCATCTTGCCCATGAGGCACGGTTCGCAAGCACCAACTGATTCATAATCAAGTGATTCCAAAAGTCCATCTGCATGGAGTTTCTTCATGTGATTTACACCGATATGACCCAAACGGCAGTGTCACAAATATGTTGCACTTATCGTTATCAACTTTGCATCTTTTGGCATCAATATTATGAATATGTGTATCACTACGATCGAGATTCAATAAACCATCAACATTGGGTGTATGACCATAGAAGGTTTTATTCATGTAAACAAAATAACAATTATTCTCTGTCTTAAATGAATAACCATATTGCAATAAACATGATCTAATCATATTCATGGTCAACACAAACACCAAATAACATTTATTTAGGTTCAACACTAATCCTGAAAGTATAAGGAGTGTGCGATGATGATCATATCAATCTTGGAACCACTTCCAACACACATTGTAACTTCACCCTCAACTAGTCTCTGTTTATTCTGTAACTCCTATTTTGAGTTACTAATCTTAGCAATCAAACAAGTATCAAATACCCAGGGGTTACTACAAACACTAGTAAGGTACATATCAATAACCTGTATATCAAATATACATTTTGTTCACTTTGCCATCCTTCCTATCCACCAAATGTTTGGGGTAACTCCGCTTCCAGTGACCATTTCCTTTGCAGTAGAAGCACTTAGTTTCAGGCTTAGGTCCAGCTTTGGGCTTCTTCACGGGAGTGACAACTTTCTTGCCATTCTTCTTGAAGTTCCCTTTCTTTCCCTTTGCCCTTTTCTTAAAACTAGTGATCTTGTCAATCATCAACACTTGTTGCTCTTTCTTGATTTCTACCTTCGTCGATTTTAGCATCACGAAGAGCTCATGAATCATTTTTGTCATCCCTTGCATACTATAGTTCATCACGGAGTTCCAGTAACTTGGTGATGGTGACTAGAGAACTCTGTCAATCATTTATCTTATCTGGAAGATTAACTCCCACTTGATTCAAGCGATTGTAGTACCCAGACATTCTAAGCACATGCTCACTAGCTAAGCAATTCTCCTCCATCTTTTAGGCGAAGTACTTGTCAGAGGTCTCATACCTCTTGACATGGGCATGAATCTGAAATACTAATTTCAGATCTTGGAACATCTCATATGCTCTGTGGCATTCAAAATGTTTTTGAAGTCCCGGTTCTAAGCTGTAAAGCATGGTGCACTAAACTATAAAGTACTCATCATATTGAGCTAGCCAAACGTTCATAACGTCTGCATCTACTCCTGCAATAGGTCTGTCACCTAGCGGTGCATCAAGGACATAATTCTTCTGTGCAGCAATGAGGATAAACCTTAGATCACGGACCCAGTCCGCATCATTGCTACTATCATCTTTCAACTTAGTTTTCTCTAGGAACATATAAAAACATAGGGAAGCTACAACGCGAGCTATTGATCTACAACATAATTTGCAAAATACTATCAGGACTAAGTTCATGATAAATTAAAGTTCAATTAATCATATTACTTAAGAACTCCCACTTAAATAGACATCCCTCTAGTCATCTAAATGATCACGTGATCCAAACCAACTAAACCATGTACGATCATCACGTGAGATGGAGTAGTTTTCAATGGTGAACATCACTATGTTGATCATATCTACTATATGATTCACATTTGACCTTTCGGTCTCAGTGTTCCGAGGCCATATCTGCATATGCTAGGCTTGTCAAGTTTAACCCAAGTATTATGCGTGTGCAAAACTAGCTTGCACCCGTTGTATGTGAACGTAGAGCTTATCACACCCGATCATCACGTGGTGTCTCAGCACAACAAACTGTAGCAACGGTGCATACTCAGGGAGAACACTTATACCTGAAATTTAGTAAGGGATCATCTTATAATGCTACCGTCGTACTAAGCAAAATAAGATGCATAAAAGATAAACATCGCATGCAATCAAAATATGTGACATGATATGGTCATCATCATCTTGTGCTCATGATCTCCATCACCGAAGCATCGTCATGATCTCCATCGTCACCGGCGCGACACCTTGAGCTCCATCATAGCATCGTTGGCGTCTCGCCAACTATTGCTACTATGACTATCGCTACCGCTTAGTGATAAAGTAAAACAATTACATGGCGATTGCATTGCATACAATAAAGTGACAACCATATGGCTCCTTCCAGTTGCCGTTAACTCTGTTACAAAACATGATCATCTCATACAACAATTTATATCACATCATGCCTTGACCATATCACATCACAGCAAGCCCTGCAAAAACAAGTTAGACGACCTCTACTTTGTTGTTGCAAGTTTTACGTGGCTGCTATGGGCTTCTAACAAGAACTGTTCTTACCTATGCATCAAAACCACAACGATTTTTCGTCAAGTGTGATGTTTTAACCTTCAACAAGGACCGGCTGTAGTCAAACTCGATTCAACTAAAGTTGGAAAAATAGACACCCGCCAGCCACCTATGTGCAAAAGCACGTTGGTAGAACCAGTCTCATGAACGCGGTCATGTAATATTGGTCCGGGCCGCTTCATCCAACAATACCGCCGAATCAAAGTAAGACATTGGTGGTAAGCAGTATGGCTATTATCGCCCACAACTCTTTGTGTTCTACTCGTGCATATAACATCTACCCATAGACCTGGCTCAGATGCCACTGTTGGGGAACGCGGTAATTTAAAAAAAATTCCTACAATCACGCAAGATCTATCTAGGTGATGCATAGCAACGAGAGGGGAGAGTGTGTCCACGTACACTCATAGACCGAAAGGGAAAGCATTTCAATAACACGGTTGATGTAGTCGAACTTCTTCGCGATCCAACCGATCAAGTACTGAACGTACGGCACCTCCGCGTTCAGCATACGTTCAGCTCGATGACGTCCCTCGTACTCTTGATCCAGTTGAGGACGAGGGCGAGTTCCGTCAGCACTACGGCGTGGTGACGATGATGATGATGCTACCGGCGTAAGGCTTCACCTAAGCACTACGATGGTATGATCGAGGTGTGTAACTGTGGAGGGGGCCAGCACACACGGTTAAGAGAAACTTGTGTGTTCTAGGGTGCCCCCCTGCCCCCGTATATAAAGGAGCCAGGGGGAGGCTGGCCAGCCTCTATAGGCACGCCTGGGAGAGAGGAGTCCTACTAGGACTCCAAATCCTAGTAGGAGTCCACCTCCTGGGAGAGGGAGAAGGAAGGAGAGGGAGAGAAGTAGGAAAGAGCCCCCCCCTTCTGTTGTAGGGTGGAACCCTAGATGGAGATCTTTCACGAATTGGAGGGGAAATCCCCAAGAACACGAAGAACATGAAGAACACAAGAGAGGGGAAACACTCAAATTGAGTAGATCCAATCACACATATGCTAGATCCAAGAACACACAAGAGATCACAATGATTCAAGGATAACAAAGGAGAGATACAATGTAACTAGTTCATCCCAATCCTATGAGGAGAGAGGTCTTGATGACCCTATGATGGGGATCCTTCCTTGGATGGGGTCTTGATATCCACAAGAGGATCTTCTCCCTTAGGAGGTCATGATCTCCATGGGAGGAAGATAAGCAAAGCTCTCTCTTTGTCTATCCAATACTTTGCTATCCCCCCAAATGAGCTAGGTGGGGGGTACTTATAGTCTAGGGGCGAAATAAGAGGGGGAGAGGGTTACAAGGGCAAAAGCCCCAACTTGCATGCATGCCTTCGCGGAGTGGTCCGGGCACCCGGTGCAAAGGGGTCCGGGCACTCGAACAGGTCAGGTGCCGGCTGTAGGTGGCCCGGGCACCCGGGGTTCCAATCCCGGGCACCCGGGGTGGCGCCAGGAGGCTGGAGGCGGGAGGCCGGGTACCCGGGGGCCCAAGGCCCGGGCACCGGACCAGGCAGGCGGCCGGCTAGGCGGGGCCGGGCACCCGGGGTGTGGTGGCCCGGGCACACGAAGGTGAAGGCAGCACCTCTAGCGGGAGGGGCCGGCTGGGGGAGCGCCGGGGGGTGCGTGCACCCGGGCCCTCCATGGCCGGGCACCCAGGGCCGGCAGGGGCTGTGCCCTGGTTAGGCCCGAGCACCCGGGGTAGCCAGGGGCTCCGCCGGCTATAGGGGAGGGCCGGGGTGGTCCAGGACCTCCTTTGCTTCGTGCTTCTTGCGCGTCCTTCTTCCTTCTCCTTCTTCTTGGATCTCCGGTGAACTTGGTGATTCCTCCTTCGTGCTTTCTCGTGATGATCTCCGAAGTACCTAAGAATGCATAACATTTCCATTTGAGGTAGAACCCGACTCTCATGTGAATCCGAAAGAAACTCGAAGAGGAAAGAGTTAACCTCCGTTTCGATGGTGCGTGCACGTGCTCTTGTCATTTGTCCTCGAGGTGCTTGATGAGTTGTAGTAGAGTCCATGGGGATGAGCGAGGGATGCTCCGCATCATCTCCCCCCCCCCCTTGGGAGAGATCCGTCCACGGATCGTGATCTTCATCACCATGGGAAATAGAGGGCATTGCCTTGTAGAAGTGCACAACCACCAAGTACTCACCGTGTTCAAGCTCGAAATGGGCACTCTCCAATGTTGCACTGTCTTGTGATTCCTTCAAAAGGAACAAGTACAACAAACACTTGGAAAAACAAATGCGGTTAGCGTGAGTGCAAAACCAAGCATTCAAGAGGTGATTCACCAAACAAGTGTCGTCATCAAGTGTAGCATATGGTGTGACAAGGGATTGTGACATGTCATGTAAGCGCATAAATTGAGAAAAATCAAGGGCATCATGGAAACGAGCATGTAAATGGGAGGTAGCGATGCAAATATGTGTGTCAAGAGAATAAGCATCTACCTCAAGATCATAGCAAACATGCATAAAGCGCTCGACAAATGGTCGATGGTAAGCATAAGAATCATTCACAACACCAAAGAAGATGATATGTCTAAACACATGCATCAAGTGCAAGACAATCCAAGCATAATGTGCATAAGGTGTAGTGAAAATTGGGTGGCACTCAACACGATAGCAAGAGCAATTGTTCATCATGTGTGAGGCAATAAAATCAATCATGTGACAAGTGATGGGACATGACATATGTGAAGTAATGACATTGTTGCAACAAAACATGTGATAGGAGCAAGTAATCCAAGAATTGGATGCAACATGAGAAAGCATAGAAATCAAGTCATGCAAACTAGTGGAGCGAAGATGCAACACACTAGAGGAAATCATGGCAATCATGTCAGGTGTGCAAGTAGTAGGCATAGGCAATGCACATGGCATATCGCAAGCACGAGCACAAAGCAAGATCATAGTATCATCGTAGGAATGTGGCATAAATGGAACATGGCAATAACAAGCAATATCTCCACCAAGCTTGCAAATACACATATAAGTAGTAGAATCAATCATCATGTGTAATGCAAAGCATGGGTCACAAATGCATGGCAAAGGCATAGGAGTGAGCATATCATGCAAAGTGAACATGGCAAGATGGGCATAGAATATGTAATGGACAATAGCCCATAGCCAAGTGAGGGCCATGTAGAAGAAATGTGTGAAGTCTTTGCGCGAAGAGAGCGGTGGGAAAGACACTCCAAGGGATCCCAAGTCATCGTTGCTCTTTAGAGATCGTTTTGTCAACTCGTGGGATTGCGAGGTTGACAAGTATTCATGGGTACCTACACAAAAGAGACACAAACCAAAGGAAGTGTGTGTGTGGTAAATATACACATCATCCATCATGATGTGTATGTGCATGTGAGTGTTAGCACAAGATAAGCACCGCTCAAAGAAATTTGATGCATGGTATAAGAACATGTCATCCATCATGAAAGAATAGTTGTTATGTATGACACGATGGGGGCACAAATTGAGAATGCAAGTATATGGCACATCACTGGCATGTTTATTCGTGGGGAGCATATGGTGCACACAAGTAGTGGGATCATGCAATGGATAGGATGAATCAAAATCTCCTAAAAATGTATGAGGAAACTATGGGGGTGTCCTCATGAGCAACAGTGGAAACATCATATGGAGAAAATGGAGAACATCCAAAACAATGCATATCCGAAGCTAGGTGGTCATGGCATGGCATATGAGATAAATGATGCACATCAATATCATCACAAGAAAAACAAATGCTAATAACCAAGGGCTTGTCATCTATGCCATACACTACTGGAATCAACTTCTATGTCGTCCGCCATGGCGGACGGCAAAGGCATGGATAACGGACGGCAAAAGCCTTTGTCGTCAGCCAGTGGATGGCAAACCGTCCGGCTGAACATGTGCTAGCAAAGGCCTTCTTTGTCGTCCGCTTCGTAGAAACGGACGGCAAAGGATTGTGTCGTCAGCCATCCAAGGCCAGCAGACGGCAACAACGACGGACGACAGCAGTGTGAGGTGAGAGCCGTTAGGGGTTAACGGCGTTCTTTGCCGTCGGCCAGTCGACGACAAAGAGGCAAAGCTCTTTGTCGTCCACTGACGGACGACAAAGATCTTAGCTAGGGAAGCACTGGCATGCTGCCACGTGGCTAGCTATGTCGTCGGCCAACAAATGGCATAGATGGCCCTGTTTGCTAGGCCTATTTGGTCACATTGCCGTTCGCTTGCAGACGAAAAAATGACCAAATAGGCAGCCAGTGTTGCCAGTTTGCACAAGTGACCATCGCGAATTTGTGTGGCAGCCTCTACGATGAGGATTAAAGCGAAGTTTTGAAATTTCAAACAACCAAACCGACTTGAGTCAGTTTGGGTGTTTCAAGTTTCAACACTTGCCTTTTAATCGTCATCGCAGAGGCTGCCAGACAAATTCGCGATGGTGTTCGACCGCCATCGACACCGAGAACAGTTGCTTTGGGACGCCGGACGTCAGCGTCACTCGTGGGACGTGGATGTAGTGTTCGACACCGACGACCACATGTGTCTCGCACCGACGATACTTGCTATTTCGGGTTACATCGACACCGAGGAACCCCCTAATTAACCTGCTCGTCCCCGGGCGCCCTCTTTTTTCCTTTTCTTCTTCTCTTCTTCTTCTCCTCCTCTCCTCTTTCTTCTTCTTCTTCTTCTTCTTCTTCTTCTTCTTCTTCTTCTTCTTCTTC